>NC_044921.1:27128049-27179537 GCF_003576645.1 Ipomoea triloba
AAAATATTCTGGACAGCACACTGCCAAGGGCAAAAAGGGAATTTTCTGTGTTTATTCGTGGATCAAAATGACCAAACTTTTTATGGACATCAAGTACTATAAGTTGGGGTTCTACCATAAAAATTTCAAGTGAAAAAGAGTTCGGGAACTTTTGTACCGGCTCAATCTTTCGGACTGCGCCAACTGAAATTTCTGGCAGATTTGACGCGGACTCGTTTTCGACTTGTTTTTGACCGGTTTTTCCCGATGTTTTTAACCCTGAGTGTTGCGATGTTTGAAAGCCTACGGGCATCCGGGTGAATTTTTAAAAGGCCAAATATTATTTGTGCATTATTTATTAACTTGGAAAATAATTGTGTTTGAAAATTATTGTGACCCTGTACTTGAATTTCCATAATGGTGAGGGTCTGTATGATTAATCTATACTGCAGAGCGAAGTTGCTATGAAGTCGAATACTAACGTTATTGTGAGATGGTGAGATTTTGTATGAATACTGCAGAGCGAAGTCTATTCGCTGAGTGAGGGAGTTTGTATGATTGATTCATACTGCAGAGCGAAGTCTATTCGCTGAGTGATGTGTGAGATTTTGTATGATTGATTCATACTGGGCGAAGTCTATTCGCTGAGTGATGTGTGAGATTTTGTATGATTGATTCATACTGCAGAGCGAAGTCTATTCGCTGAGTGGTAAAATATTCTGGACAGCACACTGCCAAGGGCAAAAAGGGAATTTTCTGTGTTTATTCGTGGATCAAAATGACCAAACTTTTTATGGACATCAAGTACTATAAGTTGGGGTTCTACCATAAAAATTTCAAGTGAAAAAGAGTTCGGGAACTTTTTGTACCGGCTCAATCTTTCGGACTGCGCCAACTGAAATTTCTGGCAGATTTGACGCGGACTCGTTTTCGACTTGTTTTTGACCGGTTTTTCCCCGATGTTTTTAACCCTGAGTGTTGCGATGTTTGAAGCCTGGGCATCCGGTGAATTTTTAAAAGGCCAATATATTTTTGTGCATTTATTTATTAACTTGGAAAATAATTGTGTTTGAAAATTATTGTGACCCTGTACTTGAATTTCCATAATTTTGTATTATTAATCTATACTGCAGAGCGAAGTCTATTCGCTGAGTAAATGGTGAGATTTTGTATGATTAATTCATACTGCAGAGCGAAGTCTATTCGCTGAGTGATGTGTGAGATTTTGTATGATTGATTCATACTGCAGAGCGAAGTCTATTCGCTGAGTGATGTGTGAGATTTTGTATGATTGATTCATACTGCAGAGCGAAGTCTATTCGCTGAGTGATGTGTGAGATTTTGTATGATTGATTCATACTGCAGAGCGAAGTCTATTCGCTGAGTGATGTGTGAGATTTTGTATGATTGATTCATACTGCAGAGTGAAGTCTATTCGCTGAGTGAAGTTGTGAGAACTAACTGTCGGGTGTCTCGAACAGTAGTGTGGGTGTTGTGTTTCTCACGTGTGAATTAATGGCTGTGTTATGTGCCGAAGTTACTTATATAATGTGAAATTGCTTGCCGTTAGATCGATTGCAGGTAGACTACGACTGCTGGGTAATGTTTATCTTACCCTATTTATTATTGATTGTTGTTTTCGAAAACCTTTGTTTACTTTCGAGTGACCATGGATCCCCTTACTTAGCCGTCGTGCTAACTACACTTCGTTGTGTCATTATTAGATGCAGTCTAGCGTGGGCCCCTGTGGCCGATGAGCTTTGAATAAGATGGGAGTCGAGGTTGAAGACTACTCTATCCTAGAATAGACACCCTGGGAGGATTAGTTTTATGTGTACACTGTTGAACGTTGATGTGGTTGTTGATGTTGTAAGTTTTAGCCTTAACGTTTGGGTATAGGAGAGATACCTGAGCGTGGCAGTAACACCCAGTTTTCGGCTGGTTAGACGCTTCCGCAATGTATTATATTATTAGGATTTTGTAATAAATCCAAGTTGTGAAAATTGGGGTGTTACAATAAGTCTCAATCCAGGTTATACCCCTGGTTTATGTCTGTTTTTTCTGTTAATTTTTGTTGTACATTATGCTATAAATGTTGTACTACATAATATTTTGGACAAAAATATCCCTACCGTTATAACTTCTGTTATCTTTTCACATTATAATTACCATGCACATGTATACACAATATTTTTTCTTACCTTCTTCAATTGTAAGTTTTAATTCATTTAGATTTTAATTAATTATTACCATAGTTATATTTTTGTTTTTGAAAACTACCATAGTTATATTTAGTAATTTATCATTTATATAATTCTTACTTCAATAATATTAATATGAATTATACAATTATAAATAAATAAATATTATATATATATATGTGGCTTAGATATTATAAATGAGCAGCAACATAATGCATTTGCAGTTGAAGTAAGACAGGATTTTTGGATATCAATATGTGAAAGTTGTTTAATTGAGATAGTTAAATTCAAGTATTATGTATATCCATATATGAATATGAATTTATAAGGGATATATCTATAATTAGAAGAAGAATACATTTAAACAAATTTTATTCATTTTCAAAAGACAAAAAAGTTGTAATAAAACATTGAATACCCTAAAAATTACAGTGGAATATATTCATCACAATGAATTTGGATTTCTTGTGTTAATTTCAAATACATAAACAACAAAAAATTTATTTGAATATCTATGAAACTTCGACGACTCAAAAAAAATGCATTATATCTATTTCAAAATGATTTACTAATTGGTTTTAAATATTGGGCACAAGTCTTGGCGCAAAGCGCGTTGAAAAAACTAGTTATATAAATATATATTGTGTATATATATAGATATATATGTGGCAGGATGGGTTATTAGTATGTACGTATATATTATTATTATTATTATTATTATTATTATTATTATTATTATTATTATTATTATTGGATTGGATGATTGGATAGGTGATTTGGAGTTACACCTATCACCATTAAACAAATTGAATTAAAATTATTTCAAATTAATTTGTGGATGATGAGATATACCTCCCTCTTGAGCCTATAAATATAGCTCTCCTCATTCTTCATTTCTCACCATCTCTCTTTCTCTAGAATTGAATCACTCTTTATCCATGTTTTGAAGTCCTTAAAAAAAAAAAAAAACTTGTTCTAGTTCACCCTTCAATTTTAGGTGGTTCATGAGGTTGATTTTGGGATTTTTAGGTAAGATTTATGTCCATTCAAAATTTATTTACCCCAATCAAACTATTTAATATGTGCTTATGTGATATCATACTATTATTATTATTATTATTAGTGTTATATATTGAATGTGTGTAAGTGGAATTTGTCTTCCTTGCTTGCCGTCAAATCTTGGGTAATATTTTAAATGGTAGATTATATTTTGATGGATGAACAAGTGTGTTCTTATGAGAAATTCCAAATTGATTTGATTACATGAGTAGTTGTGAATCATATTTAATTCCAAGAAATTGTTGCTTTGAAAGTATATGAGCATAATTGTATGAAATTCTATGCTATAAAATTTTATATTTTTATTTATATATAATTATTAGATACGTATATATGTGTGTATTCTGGATATATATATATATATATATATATATATATATATATATATATATATATATATATGTATGTATATATATATATATGTATGTATGTATATATATATAAATTATAGTGTACGTGTGTGTATTATATAATATAAAAAAATATATAATATGTATATATATGCTATATGATTACGTATGTATGATGTTTTAAATAAAAAAAATTATTATATTTAAGTTATTTGTGTGTGGTACGGTATTTTATAAAATAAATAAATACATAAAATATAGATATATGCTTATGTACGTAGAATCCCGTTTGTACATATAACTATACTACTTGCTGATATCTACAGATCTATAAAAGAAAATATAATTTATTTATATAGATAAGTAATATGTTGTACATATTTATGTTTATATAAATACTAAATAAATTACTATTTTGGGTTAATAATTTTGTAGCAATATATAACAGTATGTTAAAATTAAAATAATAATGTATTTCATTTATAGATATACGTATGAGTATTGATTGGATGTGTACGTATTATTGAATATATTTGTATGTGTTGAGAGTATTGTGCAAATAAGTATATGTTCAAATGAAATTGTTTATATGCATTATTTAGAATTTTTATCTGTCAAGAGATGATTTAGTATGTTGTTGTGATAAACCTTTTCTATCAAGAAGTGCTAAGTTCATTGAACCAATTGATTCATGGTATGGAATAATTATTTGATTCTTGAAAGTCTTTGTGATAGCAAATTATAAAGTGTAAATTTGATCAATTAAAAGAACAGAAAAAAATATATATATATTTTCTTTTAAATATGCCATGTGCCGTGTGTGGGTATTAATATATATACTTAGTAATAAGATATGTACATTATTTCACGTACGTTTGTTTTATAAAAATATATATATAATATAATTTTTTTTAGTTATTTTATATGATGTGCCCTACATGACTTTATATATATATTATGTATTATTGTGGTACATTCTTCTTAGGTTGTGTATGTTAGATTGTTATGACCTATTTGAGTACAAAGTGTGAAAATTGTTAGGAACCCCGAGCTGTTGATTTTGATGATACCAATTATCCGAGGAGACCCTTAACTCTTATTTTGTCTTTAGAATAGGTTTCTGCTTTGTATCTTAATCCTACAGGATAACCGAATCCTTAGTAATACATTATCCTTTAAAAGGATTCAAGTCAAAAACACCGAAGTCTTGAAGAATCCAACCGAAGAGTTCAAGTACCGAAGAGTTGAAGATCTGAAGAGATGAAGAATTGAAGAACCGAAGACTAGGATCACAGGCCGAAAAATGGAACGACCAAGCTTTTATAACCGAGAAATCAAAAGTGTGATTGTCTCGATGAAATTAAGAGGAATGATAAGGTCAATCATTCTCTCGCACAACCAAGGCAAAGACATTTTCTGATAAGTTGTCTTATCTACTGCCTTGAGAATGGGTATAACTGAATGTCAAAATGGGTCCTATGCAACGATCCCAAGGAGCATTTAATGATTGTCACCTTTTTAAGGGACAAAAGGCAAATTGTCATTGCACAAAAGTGGACAAACGGCTAGAAAGTACTAACATTCTGAAAAAGATGAAAACACTACCCATTGGATATTACACACTGGATAATAGGTTTTGAATTTCATTTTCCCTCCAACGGATCTGAAATTCCACCTATAAATACCCTTGTCCCATCTCACTTTGACAAGGTTGAAAAAATGCGAAATATTGTCTAGCAAGTGAAAAGCTCTCAGTGTGATATTCATAAGCTTATAAGTAACATTTAGCTTTTATAAGAAATTCTTGTGTGATTAAGGAGATTATCAAGGCAACAAATCACAAGGATTTCAAGTTGGAGAATTATCACAACCTTTCAACCATCTCTACAAGTGAAGTAGAAAGAGGCGGAGTAAACTTGGAAGAAGTTGAAAAACCTACTGCTCGTATAGATGTAAGCTCGGGCGAAATCGCCTTCAGATTTGATGGACAAACCGAGAAGGAAGAGAAAGAAAGAGTGGAAAAGAAGGATGAAGAATTGAATGCAATAGTCAAGACAAGGACTAAGACCAAGCCGAAATGGAAGAATGAAAAACTAATCTGGAAGAATACTTGGGTACCAAAATGCTTTCAAACCACTGCAAAGAAATATGGTTGAAAAGGAAAGAGGCACATTGTGTCTAGCTAGAGACGTAAAATGTGGCGCTGCATGGGACGCAACCCAAGGTTTAATAATTGATTTATGATTGTTTTTATGTTTTGTTTTAATGTTTCATTAGTATTCTACTTGATACATGTTTTTGGAAGACTAATTTATAGGTTTCAAGACCGAAAAATGCTACGGGAAGGCCAAAACGAATGAAAGGCGAAAGGAAAATTCGAAAACTAAAGGAAAAGCCCGAACTGGGGCATCCACGCGTGAAGGACGCGTGGATGGATTCCAGTAGCCATCCATGCGCCCCAACTGTGACACCCCGAGTTGGTCAACCTTACAACCGGGAGCATCACCGCCACACCTAGGTCGAACCCAGCGAACCTTTAGCGGTTCATCACTAGGTGCACAGGCTAATTTTCCTTACCTAACTCGGCAACAGTTGAGGTATAAGTTAAACATTCCAAACATTCACACGCACATATATATATATATATATATAGGTTCATAGGTGTGATAACGACGTCCTTAGAACCCCAAAGCATAAGTTAGATATATATACATAATCACAATGCCATGTTTGGCAATTGATCTACTAAGACTGCTGCAGAATATGTACACAAAAAGAGAGTTTTAGACTACCCCGACTTGACCTCCACCACCTATCAGATCATACGATACACTGGGATCTCAAACTCTCCCCAAACTAGATGCCTTTCGCCCTCAAACCACTTAAGGTGATCCAAGGAGCGATCGGTGACAATGACCATAGACCATTCTCCCTCGGGAGGAGTGGGATCCCAGAGATATGGGTAATGTACAATGAATTCCAGGGGGTCGCTACCCGGTAAGACTTCTATTGGGAAGTAGCTCCACCGAGCCTGATGAGCATCCACCAGAGACACAAAAGAGCTGGATGATGAGAAGGAATCGTCAGGAGCTAGCAGAGTGTAGCTGGGTACATAGGGGTCTTCCCCTATCATATGCTGTATATAGTGTCCATATCCAAGATCTGAGCCATTATAGTTCGGTAAAGTTACCGAACTATACGACTCATTGCTGGATGACATCTGTTAAAGGGCAACAATGAAGCACCCGTTAGCACGACGGCTAAGTAAGAACCCATGAGCTTATCATTTATAGGTAAAGATGATTTAACTTACCAATTGACCATAGCATAGAATTTCCTATTGATTGACATGCTTTCATGCTTGTATATTACGATAATACAAATAAGCATAAAGTTATCACATTCACATTACACGCGTGAATTTTCACCACCATACTTGACATCTTCACAAAATCCCATTTCTCAGACATCACACGACTAGTTTCTTGGAACTAGAATCACACGTCTTAACATAGCCATTAATTTAACCACTACATATGAAAACTCGACTTAGTTTCATTTCAAAGTATGAGGCCTTATAGGAAATGTTGAATATTCCTTGTCGTTGACCGATTGAACCTGGAACATGGGCTTGCGGTCATTACCCAAGTTCTCTTCTCGATCCCTTGGACGATGGTTCATTAGAATGGCCCCTAGTGTGGCCCCGTCTAGGTCCATTAAAATGACACCAACCCGGAGACGACGGAGTCAATACGCTTAAGTGTGACACTTGTCACTACCTTGTGGTTCCAAAATAAAAATCTTTTAACTTATCAGTTGTGGTCCAAAAAGATAAAGTTTCGGTGGAAAATAATTTAAATAGGAATAATTTTGAAACCAAACATTTACCTCAGACTAAAACTCAAAATTGGGCTAGGTTCGGTACACCACGAAATATAGCGATGCTACGATCAAAATAAATTTTCGCTGCTATGGATCAAATTTTCGGGGTATTACACCCTACCCCCCTTAGGAATAGTTTCGTCCCCGAAACTTCCTTCCTAACACATAAGGTCTCAACACACAGCCAGTCATATAACCACACATCAAGACATTCAATATACAACAGTTGATCAAGCACAAATAGATTCCTAACACATAAGGTCTCAACACACAGCCAGTCATATAACCACACATCAAGACATTCAATATACAACAGTTGATCAAGCACAAATAGACAGTCAAATCTATATTTCTTACCTGAGTTGAACATATCTGGATAACGTTCTATCATGACGTCTTCCAGTTCCCAGGTAGCTTCCTCAGGGCTATGATTTGACCATTGGACCTTGACCATTTTCACCGATTTCCTCCTTGTATCTCGGGTCTTAGTGTCCAAGATCTGGATTGGCCTCTCCTCGTATGTCAATGAGTCATCCATTTCTACTACTTCCGGCTCCAGCACATGTGAAGCATCAGGTACATACCGCTTGAGCTGAGAAACATGGAATACGTTATGTACTTGACTTAATTCCACTGGTAGGGCTAGCCGATAAGCTAAGTTCCCTACCCTTTCCAAGATTTCATACGGGCCAATTCTTGCCAAACCGCTTCACTCCCTTGGTTGGCGAAACTTTTAATAATACCCTATCCCCAGGTTGATATTCCACGAATTGTCGTTTCCGGTCGGCGTAGGACTTTTGACGATCCTGTGCCGCTTTCATTCTTTCTCTTATCACCTTGATTGCTTCGATAGTTTCTTGTAGATACTGAGGTCCTAGAACAACAACATCACTTTTGTCACTCCAACATAAGGGACTTCGACACTTCTGCCCATATAATGCCTCATAAGGCGCCATGCCAATGCTCGAGTGATAGCTGTCATTATACGAAAATTCAATCAGGTCTAGCTGATCATCCCATGAGCCTTGAAAATTTAGCGCACAACATCTTAGCATGTCTTCTAAGGTCTATATAGTTCTTTATGTCTGACCATCTGTAGCTGGATGGAAAGCTGTACTCATTTTGAGTTCGGTACCCAAAGTTTTCTGCAAAGTCTCCCAAGATCTCGACAGAAATCTTGAATCTCTGTCAGAAATAATATCCCGCGGCACTCCATGGTGCTTAACTACATGCTTGATATAGCATTTTGCCAACTTCTCCATTGACCAAGTCTTGTTCATGGGAATAAATCTTGCTGTTTTGGTTAATCTATCCACAATGACCCATACCTGGTCGTTTCCTGATCTGGTCTTAGGCAATCCGCTCACAAAGTCCATGGAGATTGAGTCCCATTTCCATACCGGAATCTCTAAAGGTTGCAATAAGCCTTTAGGTTTACTTCTCTCCGCTTTCACCTTTTGGCAAGTCAGGCATTTAGCAACAAACTCAACGACATCCTTTTTCATACCTGGCCACCAGAAATTCTGTTTCAAATCTTTATAGAGCTTGTCTCCACCGGGGTGAACTGAGTAAGGTGTGTAATGACCCTCTTTCATTAGCTGCTCCATTATCCTCTTACCATCTTTGGGTATCACCCACCTACCCTTGAACTTCACACTCCCATCTGAATACAATTCGAATGGCCCATACTTCCCATCGACCATTTTCTCTTTAATCTTGTTCAGCCACTCATCCTCCAGTTGAGCTTGTTCAATGTTTTTAAATAACATTGGAGTGGTTGACAGGTAATACATCTTTACTTCATGTTCTACTTGACCGTGCTCTATTACCTCCAGATTAAGCCTTTGAAAGTCTTTACACAACTGTTCCGGTAGCACCCACAGAGCATGACTCGATTTTCGACTTAACGCGTCGGCCACTTTGTTCGCCTTACCTTCTTGGTATTGGATTTCCAAATCGTAATCTTTAATCAGCTCCAACCACCTCCGTTGCCTCATATTAAGATCCCTTTGAGTAAAGATGTATTTCAGGCTTTTGTGATCTATGAAGATTCTACAGGAGACTCCGTAGAGATAGTGTCGCCAAATCTTGAGAGCGAACACCACTGCTGCGAGCTCTAGATCGTGAGTTGGATAATTAACCTCATGTGGCTTCAACTGACGGGAGGCATAAGCTATTACTTTCCCATCCTGCATCAGGACGCATCCAAGTCCTTGATGTGATGCATCGGTGTATAACTCATATCCATCCGTCTCAGTAGGTAGAGTCAACACCGGAGCCGTTGTTAATCTTTCTTTAAGCTCCTGGAACGCTTTCTCACATTCTTCACTCCAGTGGTACTTCGTAGTTTTCTTAAGCAAATTTGTTAAGGGCTTGGCTACCTTAGAATAATCTTTGACAAACCTTCGATAATAGCCTGCCAATCCCAGGAAGCTTCGGATCTCTGTTACTGATTTGGGCGTCTTCCATTCGGTCACTGCTTGTACCTTGGCTGGGTCCACGGCTATCCCTTCTTTAGTGACAACATGGCCAAGGAAAGCTACTTCGCTCTTCCAAAATTCACATTTAGACAATTTAGCATAGAGTTGTTTTTCTCTCAATGTTTGCAACACCACCCTGAGATGCTTCTCATGATCCTCAGGTGTCCTCGAGTAGACCAGGATATCATCGATAAAAACAACAACAAATTTGTCCAAATATGGAAGAAAGATTCGGTTCATCAAGTCCATGAAAGTTGCTGGGGCATTGGTCACTCCGAACGGCATCACCGTAAACTCGTAATGACCATACCTCGTCCAGAAGGCAGTCTTAGGGATGTCTTGCTCCTTAACTTTGACTTGATGGTATCCGGATCGCAAATCAATCTTCGAAAACACACCTGCTCCTTTTAACTGGTCGAATAGGTCATCAATTCTGGGCAATGGGTATTTTTCTTAATTGTGACTCGATTAAGTTCCCTATAATCGATACACAATCTAAGACTCCCATCCTTCTTCTTTACAAATAACACCGGTGCACCCCAGGGCGATACACTGGGTCTAATAAATCCTTTTTCCCACAGTTCTCCTAGTTGAACTTTCAACTCCTCTATTTCTTTGGGCGCCATTCTATAAGGTGCTTTGGAAATAGGTGATGTTCCTGGCATCAGGTCAATGGTGAATTCCACTTCTCTTTCAGGGGGCATTCCCGCAAGATCATCGGGGAACACGTCCGGAAATTCACACACCACTAGGATCCGACTGATCTCCAGTTTTTCTACCTCCGTATCCTGCACCAGACAGAGGTACACTTCATACCCCTTTTGTGCGTATTTTCTCAGTCTTCGCATTGTTATCAGCTTTGGTTCGGGCTCTTTCTCGATTCCTCGATATGACACCCTTCTCCCCTTCGGTCCTCTTAACAGAATTTTCTTTTCATTACACATTATCAGAGCTTTATATTTCTCTAACCAGTCCATTCCCAATACCACATCTATACCTTCCAACCCAAACCGAATAAGATTCCCGGGACAGTTAACTCCCGCTATCTCTATCGAAACATTCTCATATATATTCTTACAAGCTACTACTAGTCCTGAGGCAGTCATTACGTTAAGGTTTAACCTAGTAGTAGATCTTAACCCCAATTTATCAGCAAGCATGCAAGAAATGAAAGAATTCGTGGCTCCCGTATCAAATAGAACTAAACCAGGCACAGAGTTTATTAGGAAAGTACCGGCAACGGCGTCGCTTGCTTGAGCCTAGGCGCTATTGACAACGAAAATTCTCCCCTGGCCTCCTGAATTGCTGGCCCCAACTGGTTGTTTTCCTCTATTGTTGTTAGTATTGGAAGCAGCACTCGATGGTCTCCCCTGGCTTACTTGTTGGACATTATTCCCTCTGCCATTTCCACCTCCAGATTGTCCCTGCCTCGGTCCTCCAGTAACCCTTCCCCATTGATTTGCATTCAGGGGTGGGTTCAGATAGCGCCGTGGTTGAGTAAAACAGTTCTTCTGCGTGTGCCCCTCTCGGCCGCACTGGAAGCATGTAATTTTCTCCCCTCGATAGTTTTCACCAGGGTGGATCCTCCCGCACCGTGGGCATGGGTAACCCCTTACTTGGCTTACTCCCCCCTTCTTTCTCCTTGCCTGCTACCGGCTTCTCCTAAGTTTGGTTTCTTATTTTCAAGTTTCGATTTCCCCTGCTGCGCCTCGGCCTTTCTCTTGTTTCGGCCGTACACCTCCTGTTGATCCAGGTGCACTTAATAATAGTCCGATACCCGTTCATATGCCTCTTTCAGGGTTGAACACATAAACGGTGAAAGAGCTCTTCGGGTATCCCAGTCCATGCCGCGCACGAATCTTCTGACTTTGCTCACTTCGTCTGGCACAATATCCTGGGCGAATCTTAGCAGTTCTACGTACTTCGCATGATACTCCTGAATACTTGCCCCTTTCTGTTTCAACCTTAGAAATTCTTCGCATTTAATTCCTCGAATTTTTTCAGTGTAAAACTGAGCCCTCAATGCCGTTTTGAAGTCTTCCCAGTCGAAGTCTGGGTCTTGCAAAAGATCAAGCCCGGTTGTAGTCCCCCAATTGTCCGCAGCCTTTGTGAGGTAGTATACCGCGGAGGATATTCTCTGATCCGCAGGGCAGTTTACTGCGTCCAACAACTTGTCAAATGTTCTGATTCACTCTTCCAGAACCACGGGATCTTCTTCTCCGGCGTAGGTCGGAGGGTGCCTGCTGGCTATTGCTTTAGCATAATCTACTCGGGGCTGAACTTGATTTTGGTTTGGAGCCTGCTGAGCCATCATGAACTCAGCCATTCTTTCCATCATCTGCACCATGCGATCCATGGTAGAGGTTTCTTCGTTGCCCGCACGACTACGTGTTTCAGGTCTAGGAGGCATATTTACTGAACAAGCAATCAGCTTCCAAAAAGGTTAGAATTTCGCAACCTAACCACCCCAAACGCAGCATCGTATCTACTCAATTACTATACTACAATTTCATTGCTCACTTTACCACATTTATCAACAGAGTGTTACAGTAGGGCACTATAGTCAGTAGTGTATCCTACTTTCCGAATCATCAAACAATCACAATTACTAACAACAAACACATACGATCATTAGCAGAGATTATATCACACAATGAACAATTTTCAAGATTATATGCAGCAATGATAGGTGATCCCCTTTACCGCTATCCAGCCACCAGCTCCGATTCCGTTCCGAAGGGTTTACACTTGGGTTAGGGTGACACAGTAACTTAAGCTTATCTTAACAAACCTAGGTTGACTCAATCCTATGCTCTGATACCACCTTGTGACACCCCGGGTTGGTCAACCTTACAACCAGGAGCATCACCGCTACACCTAGGTCGAACCCAGCGAACCTTTAGCGGTTCATCACTAGGTGCACAGGCTAATTTTCCTTACCTAACTCGGCAACAGTTGAGGTATAAGTTAAACTTTCCAAACATTCACACGCACATATATATATATAGGTTCATAGGTGTGATAACGACGTCCTTAGAACCCCAAAGCATAAGTTAGATATATATACATAATCACAATGCCATGTTTGGCAATTGATCTACTAAGACTGCTGCAGAATATGTACACAAAAAGAGAGTTTTAGACTACCCCGACTTGACCTCCACCACCTAGTTCGGTAAAGTTACCGAACTATACGACTCATTACTGGATGACATCTGTTAAAGGGCAACAATGAAGCACCCGTTAGCACGACGGCTAAGTAAGAACCCATGAGCTTATCATTTATAGGTAAAGATGATTTAACTTACCAATTGACCATAGCATAGAATTTCCTATTGATTGACATGCTTTCATGCTTGTATATTACGATAATACAAATAAGCATAAAGTTATCACATTCACATTCCATGCGTGAATTTTCACCACCATACTTGACATCTTCACAAAATCCCATTTCTCAGACATCACACAACTAGTTTCTTGGAACTAGAATCACACGTCTTAACATAGCCATTAATTTAACCACTACATATGAAAACTCGACTTAGTTTCATTTCAAAGTATGAGGCCTTATAGGAAATGTTGAATATTCCTTGTCGTTGACCGATTGAACCTGGAACATGGGCTTGCGGTCATTACCCAAGTTCTCTTCTTGGTCCCTTGGACGATGGTTCATTAGAATGGCCCCTAGTGTGGCCCCGTCTAGGTCCATTAAAATGACACCAACCCGGAGACGACGGAGTCAATACGCTTAAGTGTGCACACCCCCACAGTCTAGCCATACATGAGTGACGTAGAGACTCGGCGAATAGACTTCGCCTAAGTACGAATACAACCGTACGTATTTCAATGACGACCTTCGGTAATTATAGCCCGAGGTAAAACAAGACAACAAGGTCCTCGTAACTTCTGAAACTAAGGTTTTATTCCATTTAAACATTAACTACTCTTGTTCCGACAATATGTTCACCTCTCCTACTTATACACTCATAACATATGAATTCAACATGCGGTACATAATTCCACATATCACGACCACAACCAACAGGGCATGATTACACTATCAAATTCTTTCCTATACTCACACGCGCTTTATTACTTATTCATGTTCACAACACATAGTTCACATACACTACCTATACCTATACATATATAACATTAACATACCTATACTCATATATGTCATATATATACGGTATACATATAGTATATATATATAATAGGTATTTAACGACCTATATACACATATATATATATCACACACACACACGTAATATATATATCACATACACACACATAATATATATATATATCACACACACACGTAAAATATATATATATCACACACACACGTAATATTTATATATCACACACACACATAACATATATATATATACCACACCACACACCCACACATACGTAATATATATATATATATCACACCACATGCATAATATATATATATATATTACGCTACACCCACATATACATAATATATATATATATAACGCTACACACACAATATATATATATATATAATCCCTAATTTATGTGTACAACATGTCTAATACACATAATATTCACAAATTACACACAACTTCATGGATTGGAAATTAATTCACCAATTACCTACTTTGAGTAGCTATAATTCCAACTTGAGGGGTAACTTACCTCAATCTCACTACGAACACAAGAATTCGAAGATTGAAGCTTGGGATTCAACCTTTGCTCTTAAAATCCTAACATAAAACACGGTAATACAAATAGGGTTCAACAAAATTCTACCCAAAACTATGAACTAGGAGTAAAAACATAACTTTTAACCGATTAAATACAAATTTTACCGAACAAATTGCGACCGGGGCTTGAAACTTGCATCTCTCTCTCTCTCTCTCTCTCTCTCTCTCTTCCTCTCACGAATTGGAAGATGAAGATGAAGAAATGAGATTTTCTTCATTCTTATCACAACATATATATATATACGTAATATTATATAATAATAATAATAATAATAATAATAAAATATGTAGGATCCTTATCCACCCATAATAATAATAATAATAATAATAATAATAATAATAATAATATATGGATGCTTATCCAAACTCATCTCTTAAAATTAATATTTTAATTACAAGGTAAAAAATTAGTGACACTTGTCACTACCTTGTGGTTCCAAAATAAAAATCTTTTAACTTATCAGTTGTGGTCCAAACAGATAAAGTTTCGGTGGAAAATAATTTAAATAGGAATAATTTTGAAACCAAAAATTTACCTCAGACTAAAACTCAAAATTGGGCTAGGTTCGGTACACCGCAAAATATAGCGATGCTACGATCAAAATAAATTTTCGCTGCTATGGACCAAATTTTCGGGGTATTACACCAACACGCGTGAAGCACACATGAACGCCACAAAGTGGCGTGAATATATGCATTCGACCATATCACGAAGTTGCACCCCCAAACCTCAAAATTCCTCTTCTTCTCCACGCCAAAACACCCCTCCAAGTCAAGGTTTAAGCAAAAGTTCATTATTTTTAACTTTTCCTACACAAATTAAAGGTTAAAACATCACAATAAGGTAAAAACATACTCTTGAATCTATTTTCATGGTTATTTATGAAGTGTGAAGAATATAGTGATGAAATTTTATCCTACATTACTTGGCAATATTTTGAATGATTTGAATGGTTATATTGGTTAATGAAGCATCATTAAACTATATCTCAATGTTATCTTCCATTATTTGTGATTGAATTTAAATTTTGAGCTTAGTATGAAATTTGATCAAATTATAGGGGAAATTATGGCAAAATTTTTGAAAAATTTCCTATACCCTATTTTTGAATTTTCCTTACAATTGTGACAAGAAATTTTGGCTACAATCATTGGGGTAGGGGTGTAAATGAGTCGAGTGGCTCGCGAGCTGCTCATGAGCCGCTCGGTCAGAGCTTAGTTCGAGCTCGGTCAAATTCGAGTTCGAGCCGAGCTCAAGCGGCTCGTTTAATAATCGAGACGAGCTCGAGGTCTAATGTCTTAGGCTCGTGGCTCGACGAGCCGCTCACGAGCGATATATATATATATATATATAATATGTATACATATAATATTATAGTTTATTTTTAATTGAAACATGAATTTAAAATCAAACAAGTTAAATTCGAGTTCAAAATCGGACTCGAACTTGAGTTCGAGCATGAATTCGAGCTCAAATTCAAGCTCGAACTCGAGCTCAAGATCGAGCTCGAACTCGAGCTCAAGATCGAGCTCGAGCTCGAGCTCGAACAATCGAGCCGCTCGAGCCGAACTCGAGCAGCTCAAAAATTACCGAGCTCGGCTCGAGCATCAATTTTCAAGCTCAATTGAGCTCGAACTCGACCCGAGCCTTCCTTAATGAGCTCAAGCTCAAGCCACCCTAGGTTCGAGCTCGGCTCGGCTCATTTACACCCCTACATTGGTGTAATATTGGGAGATAATTGCAACAAACCAATTATTTTGTGGATTATTGTTAATTCTCTAAATTTTGTAGGATGGGAAGAAGAAAGAAATTGGCTAAAAAGAGCAAACGCGATGATTCCGGATCTAGTCGGCCAAGAACAAGAGTCCAACCTCCACATCACCAACAGCAAGGAGATGTCCCACCTATTCCTCAAGAATTTGGCACAAGACCGTTAAGAAACTTGACAGCAACTGAACGTGCCTTGGTGGATGTCTACCGAGGAAAAAGACTAACTGAAGGTAGATTCTTTGAGACAAATATGCTACAAGAATTTGGATGCCAAGAAGACGTCTATGGATTGTTAAGGCACCCCCAATTGGGAAGACTCTTCGAGTGGAGGGGCCTAACATATTCACCAATCACGTATGAATTTCTAGCCACGCTCGACATCAGGCATGGGGCTAATGATGCTAGACAGTCGATCAAGTTTTCTCTCTTCGGCAACCGATATCATGTCTCAGTCAACGATCTTGCAGTAGCTTTGGGTTTTCACGACGAGATTGAGGTATCAATGCCTTATTTTAAGGATTTTAAGGCTGACTTTGACAATGACAGGGACACTATTAATTATTGGGAAGAAATCACGAATGGTCAACCCTATCACTCTTGCAACTTAAAGGCTAAGTACATCTCCACCAATTACCTGAAGGCTATTCGATTAGCACTGCTGTGAATCTCTCAAGAAGGAAGACGAACCGAAACAAGGCTTACCGGCAGGATCTATTTTACATGTGGAGTATGGAAAATAGAATAAATGTCAACATGGGAACCCAAGTGAAGAAGTGGCAACAATCCCAGACAAAGCAGAAGGTACATCTGTGTTTATAGGACCTTTGGTGACTAGACTGTGCCAGGGATTGGGTCTTGGAAATCATTTGGAAAGAGAAAAGAATGAGGCTTCCATGGTTGCATTTTCGGTTAGAGAGTTCCAGGCCATGTACATCAAGTGGGGAGGAGATGATGCATCTGATGAAAGAGTTGAAGGTAGCACTGACGAGGATGATGATGGGGGAGATGATGAGACGCATGTGTAGGAGCAAGGTGAGCCCAGTGCACAGCACGAGGGCCTGACCACGATGGATTGATAGGCTACTCAAGCTTTCCACAAACAGCTCCATGAAGAACAAATGGCGTATATGCGTGCACAGAGCTTACGGCAGGAGGAACAGTACGCCTCGCTGTATTCTCGCCAGGACAGACAGGAGGAACAGTTTCAGTCGCTCTATTCGACCTGGAACGAAGAGATTCTCCGCACAAGGAGAGCAGAGGAAGAAAATACGCACTTGATTCAGGAGCTCTAGGCTCAATTCGCGAGACAGTTCCATCCTCCGTCCTTTGGTGACCAGTGATGCGTTAGTCATTATCCCGGCAGCTTGACATGAAGAAAGAGTTCCCCAAAACACTGTTACTGAGTTGATGTCCCATCAAAACATTAGGTTACTATGCGTGGGGTTCCGCCTTTATTTTTCTTTATTTTCTTTTGATTACTTTTATGCTTATCTTATTGCTTTCGCATTTACTTACTCTACTTTTACGCATTTTCGTAGTTAGTAGCCTATTTGAATAATCTTACTATTTAGTATTTATATCCTTTAAGTAGTTAGTTCTATGCACTTTATGCATTTATTTATTTTGCTTTATTTAGTAGGAGATATCCTATCAAGTCTATAATAATTGAATAGTTCTCTTAATTGCTATTATATATCTTGTTATTATCTTTTGAAAATAGAGATTTAATAACGGAGGCCGCCCGATGTTGGAAGCTAAAGTGTCGAAAGAGGGATGCATACTTGATTTAACCTCTTATCCCTTTTCTATTTTATGCCCTGTTTTCAAATTTAAAGTGTGGAAATCATTTATATAGCTTTGTATGTGTTTTTATGAAATTACCATGTTATTTTATCATTAAGGATCATATAGTATACCCTATATCCCAGAGCAAATTCCAAAGTGTGGAAAGGGATTCTTATTTGCAATGATTATTCAAACCCGTTTTCCTTTACCCTGTGATCCAAGGTAACATCGAGGACGATGTTCATTTTAAAATGTGGAAAGGACGCACTTTGTGCTTCATGTTTATTTGCTTAGAGTCGAAAGTTGGTCTCTTGGGCATGATAAACATGTGTGTTTGCAAATTGAAGAGTGAGTTATTGTTTGTGTTATCTAGAGAGAATTTTGACTAGAAGTCAAAAAAAATTTATTCTTCAAATATCTTTGTGGAAGTTACTTTTCGCACCGATGAGAGTGTTTAGAGCCAACTAAGTTTATATTTTTGCCTGCTTGCATGATGTTCACCTCTTATTTAGGAAGGACCTTAGTCAAGTATCTCTCGAAGTGGGAGTGTGCACATTTTAATTTGAGAAAGACAATTTTAGTCAAGTATCTCTCGAAACGAGCAAACCGAGCAGGACAAGAGCCATGAAGGACCCGGAAAGGAGCATTCACGCGTGAAGGTCGCGTGAACACTTTCTAGTAGCTGTTCACGCGAGCCTTCATGCGTGAAGGTGGCGTGAACGGAACACTGCGAGGAAATATTTTTAGGGCGAAATTTCGGAGACTATTTAAGGAGACTTGATAGAATTTCAGAGGAGGTCCGAATTTCCCAAGTCCCATTTCCATTTTCCTCTACATTTCTTAGTTTTTAGGATAGTTTAGGTTTGCAATTTCTCCTTGTAAATGAAGATTTGAAGCTTCGATTGAAGAACCCATTTCATTTACTAGGTGATCTCTATTTTAATCTTATCTATTTTTCTTATCTTGTTCTTAGATTGAATTAGCTTTTGATCTTGAATTCTTGATTATGTGTGGGTAGTTTAATCTAGGGTTTGGATTGTGTGAAGCTATGTTACTAGAGTGATGATTGATGTTGTGTATATGTGGTGAGTGTGAATGTGAAGGTGGTAAAATGAAGAGTCAAGACTCCCCGAGTGTCGTGTCTCTCAAGGATGGCGAATGGGAACCGAATACGTGTTGGCATTCATGAGGTTGAAAGGTAAGAGTTGCAAGAATCAAAGGTGGAGGTTTTGTTCATGGGTGGTTGAAAGGTTTGAAGGTAAAATAATATGAAAAATACAAAAGGTAAAAGGAAAGGGGTGCATGCCAAAGTTAAGCTAAAGGATTGATTATCGTAGGTAGCTTGGAATTGGGTTTCGGGATTGATCAAGGGAGTCACGGTCTTTGTATTGAGTGGCGTCACACTCAAACTCTCAATCCTCATTCGGTTGAGGCATTTCATCGAACACCTAGCCTACTACTCCTCTCGCATCTCATCCTCTCGGATTAAGAGCGGAGATATAGATGAGTTGGGCTCGTGAGAGGCCGCTATCGCGCACTCTCTCACTTCCACTCGGTTTACTACCTATCCCGGCCGGAAATAGAAGCAAAGATTGAACAACATCATCCATACATTCATCAATCATACTCCCACAATACCAAGATCATAATATCAAATTATAAGCATCAATCCATAGATCAACAAGGGCACACACACCCAACTATTCTACTCTAACATATTAAACATTAATAGAAGCAATATAAACAATGCAAGAATATTAAAGAGTAAACTTTATATTAATAGAAGAGAAATTATACCTAAAGAGTTCTTGGATCTACATCTTCATCTTCAAATCCTAAATCTATTCTAAGGAGGAATGTTTTCTTCTCCAAAGGGGAAGAATTTGGAAAGGGAAATCAGATCTAAAGCTATTGGGGGCTACTGGAAACTTATCTAAAAGACCTATAAAGGGCATATATATAGCCCCCAAAATCTCGCCCTAATAATTTCCGCGCTGTGTCGCGTCCACGCGGCTCACACGCGTGTGAGCGTGCGTGGGAGCGAACCAGTAAGCAACCACGCCACTCACACGCGTGTGAGCGTACGTGGTGAAGTTTTCTTCTTCTGTCTTCTTTAGTGTTGTAGCTCTCGTCGATACGGTTCCATAGCCACCTGTCTCGCCTCATTTGGACATTTCTAGCTCCGGTTACGTCCGTTTTACTAAAGTGTCGCCGGAATGCCCTGCGAAGTGCAAGAATTGTGCAAATTATATAAAAACACACAAGATTAGTCCCTAGACCTATATGCAATGAAATTACCCTATCTTAGCATGTTTCTAGGCCTAATGGACATCTATTATAGCATATTTTACACCTAAATAACCCCTAAAATATGGCTACTTTTGGCACTTATCAAATTTTCCACACTTTAACTTTGCTTGTCCTCAAGCAATTCACAATTAAACGCTAATCATTTAAGTGCCAAAGGTAGCTGCGTTACTCAATCAATTAATCGGTCTATCAGCTCTAGGGTGTAACAACGGAGTGGGTGAAATTCCGCACATTATCTACACAGAATGGTAACCACATGCCATACACTCTAAGAATATACAAACGAAGCAAAACCCCTATGGTCTCGTTTGGACAATGCAACGCACATACCCTTCATTCAACCAAGCATGCAATCCAAATTAGATTGACCTCAAATTTTACAAAGGCCTTCAAGCCGAGCCCCCTAGTGGGAACGATGTGCACACCTCAACCAATACTTTTCAACTAGACGCCAAAGCCCAACGCGTAAAATAAGTGAGGGTAGGGACATGGACCGCTCATTGCCATGGCTTGGGCGATAACTCTTTCTTCTCACTTCCTAGGATAACGCCATCGGGCGACCCGACTTCACATGGAGCTCCATGCTTTTTCGAAGACAGTGCAATGGGTGCCCGAATCCTAGCGAAGCGGCTCACATCCGCTCTATTTTCTCATCTCGTAGGAGCATTTTATGTGGACAACCGACTCCAGGTATAGCTTTTGCTTTTTATGAAGACTATGGTTGAACACAACCTATCGAGATGGCTTTCCTCAATTTTTATCTCTAGGATTGGCCTTTTGCCTTTTCTACTGTTTCTCCATACAACCCCTCATGCCTTTTTCTTGGGATTAAGGGATTTTTCACTCTAAGCTCACTATTAGGCTCACCTTTTGCCCCATGCCCTACCAAAATTAGTTCAATTTCGGGCTTCGCTTTCACTTATCTTTCTAAAATTAAGGGGTGCACACTCCCACTTCGAGAGATCATTGACTAAGGTCTAAGGAAAATAATAGGTGAATATCATGCAAGCATTCAAGAATTTAAAGCTCATTTGATTAAAGAAGGGGTACTTCCCATGGATATTCAAAGAGAAAAAATTTTATTTTTGGCATATGATTAACATTCTCCCTAGATAATGTGAACAATGACACACTCTCCAAAGATAAAACACACCCATAAGACAAGACCAATCTATCAATCATGCAAACAAGACATTATAAGCACAAGGTGCATCCTTTCCACACTTTAAAACAAACATCGTCCTCGATGTTTCCTTGAAGATCAAGTGGAACAAAGGAGCACGACCATTCAAAATCAATCAAACCCTTTCCACACTTTAGAAGCGTTTCCGGGGGTGTGGGGGTGTCAACAATATAGCATTATGTGTGTGCAAAATAGCATGTGCTTATCAAGTATGCAAGGAACACGTATAACAATTCAATTTCCACACTTTAGAATTGAAAAACGAGGCATGAAAAGGTAAAAGGGATAAGAGGTTTACAACTAAGTAAGCATCCCTTCATTTCCACACTTTAAGCTTCTAGCATCTCTTTTGCCTTCGTTCTCCAAGCTACATGAAACAATGTTAGCACAAGAAGACAACCAATTGATGTGCAATGGCCTGGCGGAAGTTCTTTTATTTATAATGAAAGCATAAATCCTAAAACAAGGTAAGTAACTAAAACAAAGCAATAAGAAAGATATGTAAATCAAGATAGGAGATGATTTTTGGCACGGCCAGACCTTAGAGACTCATAAAAATTGGATGAAAAGAAAATAACGCACGAGAATCTGCCCAGGACCTGTCCACGTGACTCACACGCGTGTAGGTACTCGTGGATCAACACTGGAAAGATTCCACGCCTGTCACCACGCGTGTGAGCAGGCGTGGTCAGCAGTGCTGATCACCTTCTTCGTCTCCTGGCTTTTGCCTTCCGTTTTTTATCTGGTTTAGCTCATTCTTCATGGCTTAGCACCAAAATCACCTGCATTGTTAGCTCAAGCAAGGTTATTCTAAAAAGAAAATTTACTAATAAACGAAAAGAAAGAAAGAGTAAACAAGAAATAAAGTTCTAATCTAAGGATAATGTTGGGATTGCCTCCCAAGTGCGCCATGGTTTAACGTCTCCTGGCCAGACGTGATGTGCTCTATCCCTCGAAGCACACAGATTTTGGGACCTTACCAAGCGTCCCGTGAACCTTCGCTTCAAGGAATGTCCCAAGATGGGAAACATCCTTGAATAACCACAAGAATAAAGGAAGAATAAAATGCATGGTTGGAAGAATTTTAGCATCAAACACCCTCCTTAACTCCTCTAGGATGGTGTTCATTTCTTCTTCCTCCTTATCTCTTCTCCCCCTAAAGATATTCTCATTCGCTTCAAACCATATCTCCACACTTCCTTCCTCAATCTCGAGTGTGGTCAACTCTCTCCACTCAACTTTTTCCATAAGATCGAACTTGAAATACCTATTATTTCCTACCATCCCTTCCTCTCCTTCCCTTCTCTCATCTTCCCAAAAATTACTCTCACTCTCACAAGAGTAGAACGAAGCATCATCCCCCTCACTCATCAACTCATTTTCACCCAAGACAAAGGATTCATCTTCCAAAAAGTTAAAGCAATCATACTCATATCTAAACAACATAGAATCCTTATAGTCATAAGTCAATACATCAAAATTTCCTACGGAATCATCCTCCCAAAAATTAAAGCAATTATAATCACATGTAGTGGAAATATTAATGCAAAGAGAGTCATCCACACAAGTGTCAAGGGTGTTTTCAATAAGAGCACAAGGATTTTCAAGAATATTAATGCAAGAAGGATTAGGAATTTTACCACATTTTGGCTCTTCATCTTCCCACGCTACTTCTATGTCCTCATCCTCACTCTCCATCTCTACCTCCTTTTGATTTTCCAATTCGAAGATTGGAACTTCTTCAAGCACCGGGGCATGACAATCCTCCATTTCTTCAAAATTCTCCTCTTCCTTAGCATTTTTCTCTTTTTCAACCTCTTGTGCAATCCTTGGATTGGCTTCCAAAGTGGGGATGTCATCTATGATGGTGGAGTTAGCTTGGGACTCATTCATTTTCATGAGCTCCTCCATCATGGATAGCATCTTCGTTTCAACCTCTTCTAATAGAAGTCCTTCCTCCTTGAGGGTAACGAGGTAGTCTTTTAGTTCGCCCTTGATTTCGTCTTTTAGTTTAGTCGTATCCTCCTTGGCCATCCTCGTAAATTCGTCTATTTTTGCTTTTAGAATTTCAATTTCGTCCGTGGCCGATGGGATATGATCACAAGGATTGGTATGGGTATTATATGGGAAAGAGGGTGGTGTTTCGAAGAAATGGGTAGTATTGTTTTCTTTGTAAATTTGTGATGGAGGTGGGTAGTAGGTGTTTAGGTGGGAGTTGGGGAATGAATTTGACTCGGGAGTATAGCTTGGGTCAAGTTGTTTCATCATTTACACAAGCTTACTCTCTATGCTTTGGAATATTTCTTGGGAACTTAACGAGTCAATTTCTTGAAAATTGGGTGATTGTGAAGCGTAATTTTCTTGGAAAGGTGGAGGTGGTGTTTCAAATGGGTATGGGTGATGGTTTTGTGTATGAAATGGATAGTGATATGGAGGTGGTAAATGGTGATGTGGAAATGGGTAAGGGTATGGAGGTGGGTAGTGGTATGTTGGTGGAGGGTAAGTATAAGTGGAATGGGGGTAATAGGGATATGGTTGGGGTTGAGGATTTCCATAAGATTGTCCTCCATGGTGTGGGTAACCATGGGGATGCATATAAGCACACATTGGCAAGCTTCAATTGATTTTTCAACAAAAATTTCCTACACAATAGCTTAGCCAACAACAAATATTTGCAACTAAAAGTAGTTGCAAGTGAGCACAAGATATACAAGGCAATTTAAGCTCACTTCTCAAACAAGTAACAAAAAATAAGAAAAAAATATAAACAAAAAGAAAGAAATTCAAGAACTCTTACAAATCTACTTCAAAGATGTCAACACAATTCAAGAACCGTTTGCCATCCCCGGCAACGGCGCCATTTTGATGTTGTGTATATGTGGTGAGTGTGAATGTGAAGGTGGTAAAACGAAGAGTCAAGACTCCCCGAGTGTCGTGTCTCTCAAGGATGGCGAATGGGAACCGAATACGTGTTGGCATTCATGAGGTTGAAAGGTAAGAGTTGCAAGAATCAAAGGTGGAGGTTTTGTTCATGGGTGGTTGGAAGGTTTGAAGGTAAAATAAGATGAAAAATACAAAAGGTAAAAGGAAAGGGGTGCATGCCAAAGTTAAGCTAAAGGATTGATTATCGTAGGTAGCTTGGAATTGGGTTTCGGGATTGATCAAGGGAGTCACGGTCTTTGTATTGAGTGGCGTCACACTCAAACTCTCAATCCTCATTCGGTTGAGGCATTTCATCGAACACCTAGCCTACCACTCCTCTCGGATCTCATCCTCTCGGATTAAGAGCGGAGATATAGATGAGTTGGGCTCGTGAGAGGCCGCTATCGCGCACTCTCTCACTTCCACTCGGTTTACTACCTATCCCGGCCGGAAATAGAAGCAAAGATTGAACGACATCATCCATACATTCATCAATCATACTCCCACAATACCAAGATCATAATATCAAATTATAAGCATCAATCCATAGATCAACAAGGGCACACACACCCAACTATTCTACTCTAACATATTAAACATTAATAGAAGCAATATAAACAATGCAAGAATATAAAAGAGTAAACTTTATATTAATAGAAGAGAAATTATACCTAAAGAGTTCTTGGATCTACATCTTCATCTTCAAATCCTAAATCTATTCTAAGGAGGAATGTTTTCTTCTCCAAAGGGGAAGAATTTGGAAAGGGAAATCAGATCTAAAGCTATTGGGGGCTACTGGAAACTTATCTAAAAGACCTATAAAGGGCATATATATAGCCTCCAAAATCTCGCCCTAATAATTTCCGCGCTGTGTCGCGTCCACGCGGCTCACACGCGTGTGAGCGTGCGTGGGAGCGAACCAGTAAGCAACCACGCCACTCACACGCGTGTGAGCGTACTAGGTGAAGTTTTCTTCTTCTGTCTTCTTTAGTGTTGTAGCTCTCGTCGATACGGTTCCATAGCCACCTGTCTCGCCTCATTTGGACATTCCTAGCTCCGGTTACGTCCGTTTTACTAAAGTGTCGCCGGAATGCCCTACGAAGTGCAAGAATTGTGCAAATTATATAAAAACACACAAGATTAGTCCCTAGACCTATATGCAATGAAATTACCCTATCTTAGCATGTTTCTAGGCCTAATGGACATCTATTATAGCATACTTTACACCTAAATGACCCCTAAAATATGGCTACTTTTAGCACTTATCAATGATCCTAATTCTTATTGTGGATTACATGCCATGTTTGTTGGAAAATTCTATTCTTGTCTATTGATTGTTGTTTTGATGAGATCTTATATGGATTTGGCCAATCTATTGAGAGATTGTGTTATTGACTCTATCATGGTTTTGATTAGAGTTGGGATTGAAGTTTTGTGGCAATCATAGATCCTATGGAATTCATATTAGGAATAGTAGGAAAGTGTGTAGCTAAGGTGTTTGATAAAATGTCTCTTAGAGCTTTTGGTTGCTAAAAGTCACTCCTAAGCCTAAGATGTCCTAGTACACAAAGGTGGAAAAAGACTAAGAAGACACACTCTTGAATAGCCAACATCATTACACCATTTATCCAATACTTGAGACACACTAGGATGCAACATAGATGAACACGATCCAATCCCTTGTTTTCTTATATTTGTTTCCTTATATTTTATTTCTCATATCTTATTCTTGTTTCCTATACTTCACATTTCACTACCTTATGATCATTTACACCTCAAGACTACCATCCACTGCATTCACCACCCATACTCATTGCATCATGATTCGATTGATTGAAAGTATTCGCATTTGACGCACCTCCACGTCCCTCCTTCGAAATCGACACTCGGGGAGTTATTGACTCTTCGTTTTATCTTTACATATGCATCCACATACCTCATTTCACCTCAACACTCACCCACGCAAAATGATAAGACTCCGAGATACCCTTATTTCAGGCACATTTTAGGGTGTTTTATCGCGTCTATAGCATCCTTATTTGGTAAATTATGTGCGTAAATGTTTGAAAATCACTAACTGATGCACAGAAGCTACTTATAGCTTAAAAGAAGTAAAACAGGAGCCCCGGGAGCAAATAGGACCAAAAGATGAGCTTAAAAAGCAAACCAGGCAAAAGCGGAGCCTTGGAGGACCAATCTAGAAGGCCACACGCGTGTGAGCAAACGTGGAAACTTTCCAGAAGCTCCCCACGCACGCTCACACGCGTGTGAGTGGCGTGGAGGCGTGTTGCGCGAATTTCAGCTAGGGTTGTCATTTCGGAGACTATTTAAACCCCTTTGATGAATTTCCAGAGGAGGATTCCAGAATTTTTAGTTTTCCCTTTTCTTAGTTTTTCCTTTGGAGAACTTTCTCCATTTTTTCCTAGTTTCTAGATTAGATCAATCTCCATTGTAGAAGACAACAAGCTTGGATTGAAGATCTTCTTCTCTCTAGGTGATCTCTATTTCATTTCTATAATTTTAGTAATCTTATTCTTGGATTAAATTAGCTTTTGCTTGCATTTCATATCATGAGTAGCTAATTTAGTCTAGAGATTTGGATTGTGTGATTGAATATTGCTTTTGTGATGATCTTATTTCTATATCTTGGATCTATGAGTTTGTGTTGATGGATTATCTATTATTGTCTTTTGATTGTTGTTTTGATGAGATCTTGTTTGGATTTGGCCAATCTAGATGAGAGATTGAGCTCTTGACTCTTTCATCTCTTTGATTAGAGTTAGGATTTAAAGCTTTACACAATCAAAGTTCCTATGGACTTCTTAAGAATAGTAGGATAGTGTGTAGCTTAAGTGTTTGATAAANTATATGCAATGAAATTACCCTATCTTAGCATGTTTCTAGGCCTAATGGACATCTATTATAGCATACTTTACACCTAAATGACCCCTAAAATATGGCTACTTTTAGCACTTATCAATGATCCTAATTCTTATTGTGGATTACATGCCATGTTTGTTGGAAAATTCTATTCTTGTCTATTGATTGTTGTTTTGATGAGATCTTATATGGATTTGGCCAATCTATTGAGAGATTGTGTTATTGACTCTATCATGGTTTTGATTAGAGTTGGGATTGAAGTTTTGTGGCAATCATAGATCCTATGGAATTCATATTAGGAATAGTAGGAAAGTGTGTAGCTAAGGTGTTTGATAAAATGTCTCTTAGAGCTTTTGGTTGCTAAAAGTCACTCCTAAGCCTAAGATGTCCTAGTACACAAAGGTGGAAAAAGACTAAGAAGACACACTCTTGAATAGCCAACATCATTACACCATTTATCCAATACTTGAGACACACTAGGATGCAACATAGATGAACACGATCCAATCCCTTGTTTTCTTATATTTGTTTCCTTATATTTTATTTCTCATATCTTATTCTTGTTTCCTATACTTCACATTTCACTACCTTATGATCATTTACACCTCAAGACTACCATCCACTGCATTCACCACCCATACTCATTGCATCATGATTCGATTGATTGAAAGTATTCGCATTTGACGCACCTCCACGTCCCTCCTTCGAAATCGACACTCGGGGAGTTATTGACTCTTCGTTTTATCTTTACATATGCATCCACATACCTCATTTCACCTCAACACTCACCCACGCAAAATGATAAGACTCCGAGATACCCTTATTTCAGGCACATTTTAGGGTGTTTTATCGCGTCTATAGCATCCTTATTTGGTAAATTATGTGCGTAAATGTTTGAAAATCACTAACTGATGCACAGAAGCTACTTATAGCTTAAAAGAAGTAAAACAGGAGCCCCGGGAGCAAATAGGACCAAAAGATGAGCTTAAAAAGCAAACCAGGCAAAAGCGGAGCCTTGGAGGACCAATCTAGAAGGCCACACGCGTGTGAGCAAACGTGGAAACTTTCCAGAAGCTCCCCACGCACGCTCACACGCGTGTGAGTGGCGTGGAGGCGTGTTGCGCGAATTTCAGCTAGGGTTGTCATTTCGGAGACTATTTAAACCCCTTTGATGAATTTCCAGAGGAGGATTCCAGAATTTTTAGTTTTCCCTTTTCTTAGTTTTTCCTTTGGAGAACTTTCTCCATTTTTTCCTAGTTTCTAGATTAGATCAATCTCCATTGTAGAAGACAACAAGCTTGGATTGAAGATCTTCTTCTCTCTAGGTGATCTCTATTTCATTTCTATAATTTTAGTAATCTTATTCTTGGATTAAATTAGCTTTTGCTTGCATTTCATATCATGAGTAGCTAATTTAGTCTAGAGATTTGGATTGTGTGATTGAATATTGCTTTTGTGATGATCTTATTTCTATATCTTGGATCTATGAGTTTGTGTTGATGGATTATCTATTATTGTCTTTTGATTGTTGTTTTGATGAGATCTTGTTTGGATTTGGCCAATCTAGATGAGAGATTGAGCTCTTGACTCTTTCATCTCTTTGATTAGAGTTAGGATTTAAAGCTTTACACAATCAAAGTTCCTATGGACTTCTTAAGAATAGTAGGATAGTGTGTAGCTTAAGTGTTTGATAACTTAAGAATAGTAGGATAGTGTGTAGCTTAAGTGTTTGATAAAATTAGAATAGTAGGATAGTGTGTAGCTTAAGTGTTTGATAAAATTCGAATAGTAGGATAGTGTGTAGCTTAAGTGTTTGATAAAATTCCTCTAGTAGGATAGTGTGTAGCTTAAGTGTTTGATAAAATTCCTCATAGAACTATGGATGCTTGAAGGCACTTCTAAGTCAAAGAAGCCTTAGTACACAAGGTGGAAAAGGACTAAGACAACACACTCTTGAATAGCCAATATCCTAGCAATCCTAATCCATGACCACTATCCAATCCCCACCCCTTTTACATATTCCCAAAATCACTTTTACTTTACTACTCTTTTGCACTCAACCCAACCAATGAACTACACTCTCACTTGCAATTCCACCCTTCACCACACTCAAGTCCTAAGCATGATCCAATCAAGTAAACTCCCGAATGTTTGACATACCTCCACGTCCCTCCTTCGAGACCGACACTCGGGGAGTCACAGACTTTCCGTTTTATCATACAAATATCTTTTGACATTTCACCCTATGCACGCAAGTGTTGTCAAAATGGCGCCGTTGCCGGGGAGGGCAATAGGTTGTCATATGTTTTTGTTTACTTTGATTGCATGAATGCTATATTTGAGAAATGTTAATCCATTCCACTTAATTTTGTTTTATTATTACTTGTTTTGCTACTAACCCAATTGACTACTTCTCGTCAATTGTGGAAATTTCTGTTTCATTGATAATTTTACTAGGTGAATGCACACGAGAGAAAAAGGAAATCAAGGTCTACTACCCTACATTCCTGAAATTAATAAAGCAACTAGAAGGAAAAATACCCAAGGATCACTAATGGCTTCATCAAGCGCAACAAGAAACCCACAAGGAAGAGGTACATCAGTACCAAATCCACCCCCAGTTCCAATCAATCTACATGTACCAATTAACCATGAAGAACCAATCATTGAAGAACCGCAGGCTAACAGAGCAAACAATCAAGAGAACATTCGTGAAGAGGAATATTATGGAAACCCTCAAGAACCACAAAGATCAATCGCAGATTACATGACTCCGGATTTTAACATGCACAACTCGATCTATGTACCTCCAATGGAGAATGTCAACTTTCATGTGCATCCAACTATTCTCACACTGGTTCAGAACAGTCAATACTCGGGATTACCATTTGAAGATCCCAACGCACACATCACAAGATTTATACGAGCATGTGGGATGTACAGACAAGAAGGTTTTAGCGAGGAAATAATTCGACTAAAATTATTTCCATTTTCAGTTATAGGAGAGGCAGCACGATGGTTGGAAAGCCAAGACGACAATCATTTCAGAACGTGGCAACAGTTGCATCGCGAATTCATGAACGAGTTCTTTCCCATTACAAAAACTATGAGGATTAGAAGGCTGATACAAGAATTAAAACAAGGAAGACTTGAAAGTTTGGGAGAGGCTTGGCGAAGATTTAAAGTTCTTAAAAGGCAGGGCCCACAAGATCTGATGCACCCATGGGACATGATTAGCTAATTCTATGGAGGGTTGACGGATGAAGGAAAGATGTCGCTTGACTCATCCTCTAGCGGTGCCTTTGTCTCCCTAGCGTTGCAAGAGGCTGAGGAACTGATCGAGAGAATATCTAAAAACACATCCTGTTGGTATGAACGAAGAGGAGATCATGGAGGAATTTATGAAGTTGATAATCGAGTGGCAAGTGAGGCCAAAATCGAAGCAATGAATCACGAAATCAAAAAGCTACAGGCTATGGTAGAAAAAATGGAAGGAAAACCCAAGCCTTGCATGGCATTAGCAGTTTATTGTAATATCTGTGGAGGACCTCATGACACCAATATTTGCACTTCTACGTCTGCATCTGAACAAGTTGAGGCGGTAGATTATCAAAGGAACTCCAACTTCAATGCTTATGGACAAAACCAAAGATCAAACAACAATTGGAAATAGGGAGAGGGTTGGAACAATAACAACAATGATGGATATCAAGCGCAAAGACAGTACAATTATGGACACAAGCCTGCATATGGACAAAATGATAAGAACAGACTAATGTACAATCAAAACCAAGGAAATGGAAATCAAATGACCCAGTTCAGGCCACAATACGACTCTCAACTTGATTTTACTCAACAGAGAAGGGATGACATCCGTGAGGTAGATGAAAGACTTACAAGGATGATCATGGAACTCAAAAATGATCGGGCAAATCTGAAACAAGAAATTACTCAAGAGATTAGACAAGAAATTTCTAGTCTTCGCCAAGAGTCTAAGGCTACACTAAAGACAATTGAGAATCAAATCTTTCAGATGTTTAAGATGATGTCAGATCGACACTACGGACAACTCCCAAGCAACACTGAAAACAACCCGAAAGAGAGAGTCAACGCCATTGATGCCAAAGGAGAAACACATGAGAAATGTGATCCAATGGATGCTATCTGTGGAACTTGCCAATGTAAGGTAGACGACCAAAGAAACAAGACTACCTCTTGTAGTCTTAATCTTGAATTAAAAAATGCGAATAGTTCATGCACCATATCAATGAAGGAACGCAAGGAGGAAACCACTTCGGAAGAAGGCCCGAAAGAAAAGGAACTACCAAGAGACAACGTCAAAAGCTCGAAAGAAAAGGAAACAGCTCGAGAAGGTAAATTTAAAGCTTTTATTCGAAAATTCTTCAATAGCAAAGAATGCCGTGAGTTGTTTGAAAATGACATTTGTGATAATATTACATGTTTAAGACAAGAATCTTCGACTTGTTTGACTGAGGGAAACCCCAGAAAGAAGGGTGACCTTGGAGCTTTATTAATCCCATGTTCAATACAAAACATGGAACCTAGAAACGTTCTTGCTGCTCTTGGTGCTTCTATTAATGTCATGTTTTTAAATCTCTTTGAGAAATTTGAACCTACCACGTTTGAAACCGACGAGGCTGACTCTACGTTTGGCTGACGGAACCACACGGTATCCTGAAGGCTTAGCGGAAGATGTTCTAGTAAGAGTAGGAAAATTTCTTGTGCCTGTCGATTTTATTGTCTGTAAGATGAGAGATGATGATCCCCATGAATCCTTAATTCTTGGAAGACCATTTCTGGCTACATGATGATGACAAGGAAAAGGCAAAAGAAGGAGTTGATGACGATGAAAGGGCAAAGGTCAAATCAAAAGTGAAACCAAAACCGAAGCGAAGGAACGATAAGCTTACTTGGAAAAACACGTGGGTACCAAAATGCTTCTTACCCACCACCAAGGAATTCGGTTGAATTCAAACCAAGGTATAATGTGTCTAGCCAATGACGTAAATCGTGGCGCTACTTGGGAGGCAACCCAAGATTTTAATAAAATGCTTTACATTATTGCTATGCTCTCGTTTTTAATGTTTTTGTTCTAATAAATTGCTACAATCATATGGAACCATGTTTTGAGGACTAATTTGTAGGATTCGAGACTATAAATTGCTTTGGAAGAGCTTAAACTGGATATAGGTATGGAAGGCAAGGCCCAAAATTAGAAGAAAACGATGCAGTGGACCTACACGAGGCTCACACGTGTGTAGCCGTGCGTGGGAACGAGGCAGTAGCCTCCCACGCACGCTCACACGCGTGTTGCCATGCGTGGGAGCGAGGCAGAGAGCTCCCACGCACGGTCACACGAGTGTGACCGGCGTGGAGGCCCCTACGGGTTTAAAACTCTTGTTCGGCCATCCCACCTTATTTTGCTCCCAAAATCAATTTTTCTCTTCTCTTCTCCACGCAAGGAAAAACCAAACTCAAGGTTTGAACATACTTCTCACTTTTTACCATTCAAAGAAGATTAAAACGTCAACATCAAGGTAATCTTTCATCTTTTTGACTCTTTATCCTTGAATATTCATGAGTTTGGAAGAGTTTGAATGAGAAATTTATTTTACATTGCCTTGCATGATTTTGAATGATTTTGAATGATTAAATTGGTTATAATGCTTCATAGAACTATCCTTTAATGTTTTCTTTCATTATTGATGGTTACATTGATGGATTGTTGTATATTCTTGAACTTCAAGTGTGAACACCATTGATGAACAAATGGGTTTGTTAAATTTCTTGTTGAAATTATGAAATTGATGAGTAAACTTGCTATAGAACTATTATATGTCATCAATTTGACTTTTCACATGCTACATTGCCCAAATTGAATTTTCAATTTCAAAACCCTAATTTTGAATTTGGGGAAGAAGATGAAGTTGACTTTTTGAAATTCTTGACTTTTGTAGTTGACTTCTTATTTGACTATCAAATTGATATATTTTATGATGAATTTATGCATGTGTGTGATAATGGAATGATATTGTTGATATTCTTATGCTTGAAATTATCCAAAATATTGGGGAAACTATGGCAAAATTTTCGGAAATTCTTAGCCCTATATGTTTGAAATCCATTATCTTGACAAGGAATTTTACACAAATATAATGGTGACTTATTATCTTGACAAGGAATTTTACACAAATATAATGGTGACTTATTATCTTGACAAGGAATTTTACACAAATATAATGGTGACTTATTCAAAGCACAAGGAATTTTACACAAATATAATGGTGACTTATTCAAAGCCCAAGGAATTTTACACAAATATAATGGTGACTTATTCAAAGCCGATTACCATGAATGATAATTTCTATAATTTGTAGGATGGGACGCTCGAAAGAAATTGCAAAGAAATCAAAACATGATGTAGGAGAATCGAGTCGATCAAGGACACGGCANGTTTGAAATCCATTATCTTGACAAGGAATTTTACACAAATATAATGGTGACTTATTCAAAGCCGATTACCATGAATGATAATTTCTATAATTTGTAGGATGGGACGCTCGAAAGAAATTGCAAAGAAATCAAAACATGATGTAGGAGAATCGAGTCGATCAAGGACATGGCAGCACACTACAGCTCAACAGGCTATACAAGAGCCGGGATCAAGGTCACTAAGACACTTGACACCTATTCAACTCGCAACAGTAGACAACTATAAAGGAAAGCAGCTTTCTGTTGGCCGTCACTTTGAGGATAACGTTTTAAGAGAATTTGGTTGTTTGCAAGAAGTGAATATGCTCCTTAGGCACCCACAGCTCCGCACTACTACAGAAATCACATACAACGTCGGCTATTTAACGTCGGCTAAATAATTACCCGACGTTAAAGGTTCATTAATTAATTAAAAATAAATAAAAACCTTTTAACGTCGGTTATTTACTAATAACNACTACGGTGCGATACGACGTCGGCTAAGAGATTAGCCGGCGTCGTATCGTGTATATTAGCCATCGGCGGACGATACGACGTCGGCTAACTGACCTAGCCGACGTCGTATCGCGCCTATAATTGCATTCGGGCATCGATACAACGTCGGCTAAGTAGGTTAGCCGACGTCGTATCCCATTAGTATAAGGCTCGGCGCATACGACGTCGGCTACCACTCCTAGCCGACGTCGTATCGCGCCTATAATGGCATTCGTCCATCGATACAACGTCGGCTATGAGTGGTAGCCGACGTCATATCATTAAGCCCGGGCGCGATAATATTAATAATAAAAAATAACTTAAAACTTAACCAGTTAAGTGAGTTAACCCTAGAATTCCTATTCTGATTCCTCTCTCATAGCCGCGCGACCGAGACGCAAGCCCTCGCCGTCCTCCTTCACTCCCTTCGACGCGACCAGACGCAAGCCCTCGCCGTCCTCCTTCACTCCCTCCGACGCGACCAGACGCACTCCGGCCTCACTCAATCTCTAACGGCAGTCTGCTGTCCTACTCGTCGGCTGGCCTTCTTCAGTCGCACTCACTCTGGCCTCACTCCCTCGCCTTCTTCAGTCGCTTGTTGGAGTCGTTGCCTCACCGTCTGACCTCCCTCCGACAGTCTGATCGTTGCCTCGCTAGTCATCTGCAGGCTGCAACTCTGCCTCTCTGTCTCTGGTTGTCATTCGTCTGCAACTCTGCCTAGGTCAGTTTGCAATTTCATTTTGTTCATTTTCTCATTTGCTGCTAACTCATTTGCTCATTTGCTGCCACATTTGTTCATTTGCTGCTAATTCATTTTCTCACTGCAATTGAAGTTTGCAATTTATGTTAAGTTTGCAATTTCATTTGCTGCTGTTTCCTTTTTACTTTTTTTCTTGAGCTATCAATTCTTCTAGTAATTCCTTTGTTATATCTGTATTTTGTTCATGGTGATAATTCGTAATTCTGAATTACATGATGGGCATGTAACAGGTTTCAAATAAAGTTGTCCGAGGAGTTCTAGAATTTATTAGAGGGCATGCATTACTCTTTGATCAGATTCTTCGTGAAGATCTTTCTAGTGCTGATGAGTTGACAATGGAACAAGTAAATTTAGTGGTCAGCATACTTACAAAGGTTAGTGTCAAAGTTCAGAGCTAATATGGATTTCATTTTCCAAGGGTCTTGCTTGGCAAGTACATTATTTAGGGTATACTTGCATATCCTTGTAATCCCTTGTATAGATGTTGACAGTTTTGTCTGTTTCTTTATTTTTCTTTTCTATCTATACGATGGCGACTTGGATGATACGTACATTTTTCTCTGCAGATATGGCCATATGAAGCAAGTGATGATTATGGCTTTGTCCAAGGGCTGTTCACGATGATGCGAGTTATTTTCTCACTTGATCTAGATTCCTTTATTTCAAACAAATCAATGTGCTATATGGAGGTAATTGTACTTTTCATAAGGTCATTGTTTCTTGGCTTGAGGCAATGGGTTCATACCTTGTAAAAACATGTGAGATGTAGCTGTCAACTGTAGGGGAATTAACCATTTTGTTTTCTGTTCCCTCTATGAATTGTTCAGAATCATAGGAAGGCTGAAGTAAACACATCTTGTCTCTGCTTTAGTCTGAGCTCTTATCTATATTTTCTGGTCACAAAGAAGTCTCTACGGCTCCAGGTATGTTTATAATGGTTTTGCTCTAGTTTTTTTTTTTTTTTTGATATGCAATAATCTAGATTATTTTTTATTTGTCTTGTAATTATTTCTGATTAATGAAAGTCAAACAAAATTTTGTATCATTAACCTTTGATTTTGCATCAAGTCTCTGATGGTCCAATGGACTATCGTGCTTCTGCTGGACAACAACAGCCAACTTTGACTTTGCTTGGATTTCTTCTGAACTCTCTCACTACTGCTCTGGAAAAGGCTGCTGAGGAGAGATATCTTCTGTTTAACAAGGTTGCGCATTCAATCTTGGCATTATTAAAATGACTATTATATTCAATTTGCATTTAGGTGTTAAATGCTCTATTATTCTGCCGATTCAAGATATCAATGAATTATCAAGACAAGAAGTTGATGAAATTATCAATATGTGCGCTCGTCAAGGTTCTGTTTCGTCATCAGAAAATATACAAAAAAGGTTTGTGGTTTCCTTTGCATTATTTTTTCAAAGACTCAGGGATAATGATGGATCTTATCATCTCGCATTTACCACTAAATTCTGTTCAGCTATTCACTAATTAGACTTGAATCACAGACAGATTTGTTCTGATTTATTTTCAAACCTATCTAGTATATACCCCCACAGAAGAGTTTCTACTGCCATCATCAACCATTAAAAGAGTTTGTAATTGCAGGAGGTATATTGCAATGATGGAGATGTGTCGAATTGTTGGAGACAGAAATAAGCTTATTACCATATTGCTTCTGGTTTCTGAAAATGTCTTGAACATTATCATGTTCCATTTTCAAGACAGGTATGATTTTGTAATCCAATTTTTTTTTAAATCTAATATTCATTTCATTTTATTACTGACTTATGTCATTATTTATTGTGTATTTCAGTTCTTATGAATGTAATTCTAGTGAGTCTGTAAAAGGCTCACATATGGTTCAAATCTGTGGGAATTTTTAATCTTTGGATTGAAAAACCTATTTCATTGTAACATACAAGCTATTGTTTATGTATCTTGGCTCATAGTCATATTTCTTCCACATCCTACAGTCAATGCTACAAGGGGATCTAGCATAGATAGGCTATTTTTCATGGAGTGGTATGAATTCAGCATTTCAATGCCCTCTCAGCCTCTCGATCTCGTGTAGTCGTGTGCAACAACCAGTGCAGCATGGATAGGCTATATATATGTATAGATTAACCTAATGTTAAATTTAGCATTTTTTTTTCCTTATACATTGCATTAGTATGTGAAATAGTAATGTGAGATGTATGTATTGCTTTTGGTACAAGGTTTGGGAGAAGATTATGCCTTGTATTAATTAATATAGATAATTTTTGATGAACTTGTATTATTAATTATTATCAATTGTGAGATTTATTCACTACTACAGAAAAATGATACAACGTCGCCCAATCAACGTCGGTTTTTGAAAAACCGACGTTATATGTTAAATAAAGTAAAAATAATATATATTATTTACGACGTCGGTTCATGGCAAAAACCGACGTCGTAAATAATTTTTTTAAAAAATAAAAACATACGACGTCGGTTCTATGTAGAACCGACGTCGTATGTTATTAAATAACTTTTTTTTTAAAAAAATTATTCAAAACATACGACGTCGGTTCTATGTATAACCGACGTCGTATGTTTTTAAAAAAAATATTTAAAACATACGACGTCGGTTCTACACATAGAACTGACGTTGTATGTTTTAAATATCTTTTTTGAAAAGAAAATTAAATACATATGATATGTATTTTTTTTTATTTAACAGCTTCACGCAAGAAAAAAAGAAATAAATATGTAAGTTCACGCACAGATTTAATGTAAAAAGATTAAAGTGCTTTCTCACAGATCTCATAGCTTCACGCACAGCTTCAACTTCTTCCTTCCTTTTCACGATCAGATCTTCGTCATTAGCAGCTTGGCGCCAGCAGCAGCTTCACGCACAGCTTCGCACCAGCCAGAATATCAGCTTCAAAGCCTTCATCGAAGAAGTTTCGGAAACAGTTGAGTGAATGGTGAGGAACAGAAACAACAGTTTAAAATGATAATGGCAATGCTTCACAGCTTCACGCCACAGCTTCACGCCATCTCACGATTGTAACTTCCTTCTTCCTTCGTCAGCAGCAACCTAGCGGGGAGAAACACTTGACGGAGAGAGAGAAGCGCTTGACGGAGAGAGAGAAGTGAAACCTGGCGGAGAGGAGGGCTTGGCGGAGCAACGTATGTAAGCCATGGTGTTTTACTCTTGTAATTTTTTCTAGATTTTCTATCCTCATACTCAAAATCCTCCATGATTATGAACGTACCTGTGAACAGAGAACTAGGTTTTCTTCTTTAATTTGATTATGAACAGCCATGAACAACGCCACCAACACTAGAAATAGAGACGACCGAACGAGTTCTTGAGGTGTATAGACACATGCCATGCTCCTCATCCGACAGATCCAGTGGGTTACAGTTTCTCCCTGTCCACTCCGCATGTCGCCGGAAATTATGGTCGTCGGTGCATCGCCCTTTTCACAGTTTTTTTTTTTAATTTAAAATTTATACGACGTCGGTTTTTATAAAAAACCGACGTCGTACTTATATATATTTTTTTAAAAAGGAGATAAGGCGTCGGTTTTGGGAAAAACCGACGCTATATCTCTTTTTTTTTAAAAGTGACATATGACGCCGTATGTACTTATTTAAAAATTAAAAATTATATACGACGTCGATTTTTTAAACCAACGTCGTATAATTTATTTATAACGTCTGCTAGAACTACGTCGGAAAATAACCGACGTCGTATATCCAAAATAACCGACGTTAAAAGGTATTTTTATAGTAGTGATTACTTTTATTAATTTTGATATTATAAATATAAATTGTACAGGTTTTGAATGTGATTGTGATAGCTATATATATTTGAGCAGGTTTTGGGTGTAAATAGAAAAATAAAATGAATATTTTTTAAAAAAAATTACCCTACAACGTCAGCTAGTCTTATTAGCCGACGTTGTGGGGTAATTTTTTTGTTTTTAAATTACCTACAATGTCGGCTATTAGTAAAGAGCCGACGTTGTAGGGTATTTTAGTAGTTTTCAAATTACCTACAACGTCGGCTATTTGTAAATAGCCGACGTTGTAGGGTATTTTAGTAGTTTTTAAATTACCTACAACGTCGGCTATTTGTAAAGAGCCGACGTTGTAGGGTAATTTTTTTGTTTTCCAATTACCTACAACGTCGGCTATTTGTAAAGAGTCGACGTTGTAGGGTATTTTAGTAGTTTTCAAATTACCTACAACATCGGCTATTTGTAAAGAGCCGACGTTGTAGGGTATTTTAGTAGTTTTCAAATTACCTACAACGTCGGCTATTTGTAAAGAGCCGACGTTGTAAGGTATTTTAGTAGTTTTCAAATTACCTACAACGTCGGCTATTTGTAAGTAGCCGACGTTGTAGGGTATTTTATTTGTTTTTAAGTTACCTACAACGTCGGCTATTTGTAAATAGCCGACGTTGTATGTGTACCTTACAACGTCGGTTAACATTTAGCCGACGTTGTATGTGTACCTTACAACGTCGGCTAACATTTAGCCGACGTTGTATGTGTACCCTTACAACGTCGGCAAGATCAACGTCAGATTTTAGCTGACGTTAAAGGGTCTATTTAGCCGACGTTAAAAGCTGTTTGTGTAGTAGTGCCGCTATCTATTTCAGTGGAGAGGACCCACCTATGCACCTGTCACCTATGAATTCTTGGCGACCCTAGAGATTAGAAGGGAAGTCAACGATGCAAGGGAGTCTATTTCATTCACTCTTTTCGGCAACCACTACAGTATGTCTGTTAACACTTTAGGTGTTACACTCGGTTTTCATGATGCAACAAGCGTGTCCATGCCTTATTTCAGAGATTTCAAAGAAGATTTTGATTCAGATGAAGTTGCTAGACGATATTGGAGAAGCATCACAAACAATGCCCCATACAACTCTTCAAACTTGAAGGCAAAGCTCATCACCCGAAATGCTTTGAAGGCTATCAGATTAGCCTTTGCTATAAATCTCTCTGGACGAACCACGAATAGAAACAAGGTATACAAGCAGGACTTATTCTACATGTGGTGCATGGAGAATGATGTCAGTATCAACATGGGCGTTCAGGCTAGGAAATGGCTCCAGACCCAGCTAAAGCCAAAGGTTCAGACTGTGTTTATTGGACCTTTTGTTTCTAAATTGTGTATTGGGTTGGGCCTACTGGACCGGTTGATGGGGGAGAGATCTGATGGTTGCTCAATTTCTTTTACCGTGGGAGAGTTCTTTGCCGCAGAACTAAGGCTTGGAGGTGATGATGCACCCGATTTAAATGCTTCTGATAATGATGATGAGGACGAGGAAGAGAATGAGGAGGAAGACGCTGCACAGGAGCAAGGCCCAACTCCAATGGAGTGGACCGCGTCGCAAAATTTTCATAGACAGCTACATGAGGAACAAATGAACTATTGGCGTGAGGAGCATACTTGGCAGGAAGGCCATTTCACATCCATCTCCGCAAGACAGGATGTTCACACCGAGGATCTCAATCGCATGAGACAAGCGGTAGAGAATAATGATAGAAGAATTGCAGCTCTTGAAGCTCGATTCGACAGGCAATTTCATCCGTTCGGTGATGAGTGATACGTTCCTCAACTATTCTCGGTCCTGACTGATTAACACTTGATTCTGAGTTCTGTGACTTGGGTTACTATGATTGCTGGTCCCGTCTGAACATTAGGATCCCTATGCGTGGGGTTCCGACTTTTATTTCTTTTGTTTCTTTTCTATGCTTTACTTTACTTTATTGCTTTATGTTATTTAATTTCCAACGGCTTTACTTATCCACATTTATATTTGAATAATTCTTCTTATTTACATGCTTTATTATTTATGTTTCTGCTTTTATATTTCTATCAGTTTATAATAATTGAATAGTACTCCGAAAACCCTTTTTGTATGTTATGTCTCCATTTCTTATAGAGCATCTATAACGGGAGCAGGCCTATGCTCGAAGCTAAAGTGTGGAAAGAGGGATGCATACTTGGTTTATCCTCTTATCCCTTTTCTAATTTTAAGCCCCGTTTTGATCTTTAAAGTGTGGAAATATTTTCTTTATAGCTTTGTGTATGAGTATACTTAAGTTTACCATGATTAATAGGATCGTTTGATGCATACCCTTTATCCCAGAGCAATTTCCAAAGTGTGGAAAGGGATTTTTAATTGTCTATCCTTAGAATCCCTGTTTCGTTCCTTTACCCTGTACGTATAGAAACATCGAGGACGATGTTTACTCTAAAGTGTGGAAAGGACGCACTTTGTGCTTTACATGCTTACATGCTTAATATTAGAAGTTGAAGCTCTTGGGAATGATAAGCGGGTGCATTTGCAGTTTTGAAAAGAGAGTTATTATTTGTGTTATCTAGGGAGAATTTTGACTAGATGCCCAAAAATTTTTACTCTCGAAATATCTTTGAGGAAGTTACTTTTCGCACCCATGAGAGAGTTTAGAGCCAAATAAGTTTATATTCTTGCCTGCTTGCATGATGTTCACCTCTTATTTACGTAGGACCTTAGTCAAGGATCTCTCGAAGTGGGAGTGTGCACTCTTTAATTTGAGAAAGATAAAACTAGCGAGGCCCGAAATTGAACTAACCTTGGTAGGGCATGGGGCAAAAGGTGAGCTTAATGAGAAAACAAAACCCTTGAAAATTAAATAGAAAAAGGCATGAGGGGTTGACACGAGGAGAAGTCGAAAAGGCAAAAGGCCAAGCACCAAAAGAGTTTAAAAAAATTGAGGGAAGCCAATTCGTTGGGTTGTGTCCAAACCATAGCCTTCGGTAAGCAAAAAGTTTTATCTGGAGTCAATTGTTCACATAAAAAGATCCCAAGAATTGAGAAAATAGAGCTGAGGTGAGCCGCTTTGCTAGGATTCGAGTACCCATTGCACTGACCTTCGAAAAAGCATGGATCTCCATGTGAAGTCGGGTGGCTCGATGACGTTATCCTAGGAAGTGAGAAGAAAGAGGGACCGCGCTAAGCCAAAAGCGGTGAGTGGTCCATGCCCCTACCCTCATTTACATTTACGTTAGGCTTTGGCGTATAAGGATGGAAAGTTGATTAACTAGTGCACATCGTTCCCACTAGTAGGATCGGCTAGAGGCCCTATTTAAATAAAAGGTGAACCGAAACTTTGGAAATGCATGCTTGCGTATGGTGCGAGAAGTGTGATCCCTTGTTTTATTTGTTTTATCTACGAAAGGTTTTTATTTCCCGAAAATATTTCTTGAGTTGCTGACATCTTACCAAAATCCTTTATAGATAACACAAATGATTTCCCCCGTTTCAACAGTCTTAGACACCCATTATTTTGACTTGCCAAAAGCTTTATTTTGCATGGGAGAGTATCTCGGAGACTTATATGCTTAGAGAGTAAAATGTCTTGCTTGAGGACAAGCAAGAAGCAAAGTGTGGAAAATTTGATAAGACTCCGAGATATCCTTATTTCAGGCACATTTTAGGGTGTTTTATCGCGTCTAAAGCATCCTTATTTGGTAAATTATGTGCGTAAATGTTTGAACATCACTAACTGATGCACAGAAGCTACTTATAGCTTAAAAGAAGTAAAACATGAGCCTTGGAGCAAATAGGACCAAAAGATGAGCTTAAAAAGCAAACCAGGCAAAAGCGGAGCCCTGGAGGACCAATCTGGAAGGCCACACGCGTGTGAGCAAGCGTGGAAACTTTCCAGAAGCTCCCCAGCACGCTCACACGCGTATGAGAGGCGTGGAGGCGTGTTGCGCGAATTTCAGATAGGGTTGTCATTTCGGAGACTATTTAAACCCCTTTGATGAATTTCCAGAGGAGGATTCCAGAATTTTTAGTTTTCCCTTTTCTTAGTTTTTCCTTTGGAGAACTTTCTCCATTTTTTCCTAGTTTCTATATTAGATCAATCTCCATTGTAAAAGACAACAAGCTTGGATTGAAGATCTTCTTCTCTCTAGGTGATCTCTATTTCATTTCTATAATTTTAGTAATCTTATTCTTGGATTAAATTAGCTTTTGCTTGCATTTCATATCATGAGTTGTAATACCCCGAAATTTTAAACCCAAAAATTTCTTTTTATTAAGATTATCTCGGATTTATTATTAAATCCAAACATTTTCAAGAATATTTCGTTATAATTATGTACCTTTCAAAACAAAGGTTGTTTCGCGAACTCTGGACCAACGTATTTCGAATCAAGTTATTGTTTTAAAAGGGGTCCAGATGTTGTTTGAAATTAACCTATTGTAAAATTTTTATCTCAAAGGATTATTTTGTGCAAAAATATTAATATTAATATTTTTGGTACCAAGCTTATGAGATAAGATTCATCCATATTTTATTATTATTAGTAGTAATATTATTATTATATAGATTTGGATGGATAAGTATCCATATATATTATTATTATATTTACAATTGTGGATAATAATCCATATTTTATTACTATTATTATTATTATTATTATTATTATTATTATTATTATTATGTATATAATATTACGTATATATATGTGTGTGGTGAAAGAAGAAATTTCATTTCTTCATTCCACAATTCCCATTTCCAGTTCGTGGAGAGAGAGAGAGAGAGAGAGAGAGAGAGAGAGAGAGAGATGCAAGTTTCAAGCTTTGATCGCGATTTGTTCGGTAAAATTTATATTTAATCGGTTAAAAGTTATATTTTTACTCCTAGTTCATAGTTTTGGGTAGAATTTTGTTGAATCATATTTGTATTATTGTGCTCTATGTTAGGATTTTAAGAGCAAAGGTTGAATCCNAGAGAGTAAAATGTCTTGCTTGAGGACAAGCAAGAAGCAAAGTGTGGAAAATTTGATAAGACTCCGAGATATCCTTATTTCAGGCACATTTTAGGGTGTTTTATCGCGTCTAAAGCATCCTTATTTGGTAAATTATGTGCGTAAATGTTTGAACATCACTAACTGATGCACAGAAGCTACTTATAGCTTAAAAGAAGTAAAACATGAGCCTTGGAGCAAATAGGACCAAAAGATGAGCTTAAAAAGCAAACCAGGCAAAAGCGGAGCCCTGGAGGACCAATCTGGAAGGCCACACGCGTGTGAGCAAGCGTGGAAACTTTCCAGAAGCTCCCCAGCACGCTCACACGCGTATGAGAGGCGTGGAGGCGTGTTGCGCGAATTTCAGATAGGGTTGTCATTTCGGAGACTATTTAAACCCCTTTGATGAATTTCCAGAGGAGGATTCCAGAATTTTTAGTTTTCCCTTTTCTTAGTTTTTCCTTTGGAGAACTTTCTCCATTTTTTCCTAGTTTCTATATTAGATCAATCTCCATTGTAAAAGACAACAAGCTTGGATTGAAGATCTTCTTCTCTCTAGGTGATCTCTATTTCATTTCTATAATTTTAGTAATCTTATTCTTGGATTAAATTAGCTTTTGCTTGCATTTCATATCATGAGTTGTAATACCCCGAAATTTTAAACCCAAAAATTTCTTTTTATTAAGATTATCTCGGATTTATTATTAAATCCAAACATTTTCAAGAATATTTCGTTATAATTATGTACCTTTCAAAACAAAGGTTGTTTCGCGAACTCTGGACCAACGTATTTCGAATCAAGTTATTGTTTTAAAAGGGGTCCAGATGTTGTTTGAAATTAACCTATTGTAAAATTTTTATCTCAAAGGATTATTTTGTGCAAAAATATTAATATTAATATTTTTGGTACCAAGCTTATGAGATAAGATTCATCCATATTTTATTATTATTAGTAGTAATATTATTATTATATAGATTTGGATGGATAAGTATCCATATATATTATTATTATATTTACAATTGTGGATAATAATCCATATTTTATTACTATTATTATTATTATTATTATTATTATTATTATTATTATTATGTATATAATATTACGTATATATATGTGTGTGGTGAAAGAAGAAATTTCATTTCTTCATTCCACAATTCCCATTTCCAGTTCGTGGAGAGAGAGAGAGAGAGAGAGAGAGAGAGAGAGAGAGAGATGCAAGTTTCAAGCTTTGATCGCGATTTGTTCGGTAAAATTTATATTTAATCGGTTAAAAGAGAGAGAGAGAGAGAGAGAGAGAGAGAGAGAGAGAGAGAGAGAGAGAGAGAGAGAGAGAGAGAGAGAGAGAGAGAGAGAGAGAGAGAGNTATTATGTTGTATATTATATATATTATATATATATATGTGTAGGTATGATAATATTATATGTGATAGGTATAAGTAGTGTATGTGAACTATGTGTTGTGAACGTGAATGAGTAATAAGTGCGTTGTGAGTATAGAAAAGAATTTGATAGTGTAATCATGTCATGTTGGTTGTTGTCGTGATATGTGGAATTATGTACCACGTGTTGAATACATATGTTAATGAGTGTATAAGTAGGAAAGTTGAGCGTATTGTCGGAACAAGAATAGTGAATGTTTAAAAGGAATAAAACCTTAGTTTCAGAAGTTACGAGGACCTTGTTGTCTTGTTTTACCTCGGGCTATAATTACCGAAGGTTGTCAATGTAATATGTACGGTTGTATTCGTACTTTGGCGAAGTCTATTCACCGAGTCTCTACGTCACTCATGTATGGCTAGACTGTGGGGGTGTGCACACTTAAGCGTATTGACTCTGTCGTCTCTGGGTTGGTGCCATTTTAATGGACCTAGGCGGGGCCACACTAGGGGCCATTCTAATGAACCTTCGTCCAAGGGACCGAGAAGAGAATTTGGGTAATGACCGCAAGCCCAAGTTCCAGGTTCATTCGGTCAACCGACAAGGAATATTCAACATTTCCTATAAGGCCTCATACTTTGAAATGAAACTAAGTCGAGTTTTCATAAATAATGGTTGAATCAATGTCTATGATGAGATGAGTGATGTCTATGATGAGATGAGTGATGTCTATGATGAGATGTGTAATGCTATGATGAGATGTGCGATACTAGTTCCAAGAAACTAGACGTTTGACGTTGAGAAATGGTATATCGTGAAGTTGTCAGGTATGGTTGTGGGAATTCGCGTGTGTAATGTGAATATGATGAACTTTATGCTTATTTGTTTACATTTTGGTAATTTACAAAAAATGAAAGCATGTCATTTAATAGGACATTCTATGCTATAGTCCATTGGTAAGTTAAAACATCTTTACCTATGAATGAGAAGCTTATGGGTTCTTACTTAGCCGTCGTGCTAACGGGTGCTTCATTGTTATCATTTAACAGATGTCATCCAGATATGAGTCGTATAGTTCGGTAACTTCACCGAACTATAATGGCTCAGTTTTTGGATATGGAGTCTATGTACAGCATATGATAGGGGAGGACCCCTACGTACCCGGCCACACTCTGCTAGCTCCTGACGATTCCTTCTCACCATCCAGCTCTCTTGTGTCTCTGGTAGATGCTCATCTGGCTCGGTGGGGCTACTACCTAATAGAAGTTTTACCGGGTAGCGACCCCCTAGAGTTCATTGTACATTACCCATATCTCTGGGATCCCACTCCTCCCGAGGGAGAATGGTCTATGGTCATTGTCACCGATCGCTCCTTGGATCACCTTAAGTGGTTTGAGGGCGAATGGCATCTAGTTTGGGGAGAGTTTGAGATCCCAGTGTATCGTATGATCTGATAGGTGGTGGAGGTCAAGTCGGGATAGTCTAAAACTTTCTTTTTGTGTACATATTCTGCAGCAGTCTTAGTAGATCAATTGCCAAACTTGAGCATTGTGGTTGTATATATATGTATCTAAAGTATGTTTTGGGGTTCTAAGGATGTCGTTATCACTCCTATGAACCTATATATATATATATATATATATATATATATATATGTATATGTTTGGAATGTTTAACTTATACCTCTGTTGTCGAGTCAGATAGTTATGAGTTGTTACAGGTGTATGGGAAGCATGTGTAAGTCAGGAAAATTAGCCTGTGCACCTAGGGAGGAACCGCTAAAGGTTAGCCGGGTTCGACCTAGGTGTGGCAGTGATGCTCCCGGTTGTAGGGTTGACCAACCCGGGGTGTCACATGAGTAGCTAATTTAGTCTAGGGATTTGGATTGTGTGATTGAATATTGCTTTTGTGATGATCTTATTTCTATATCTTGGATCTATGAGTTTGTGTTGATGGATTATCTATTCTTGCCTTTTGATTGTTGTTTTGATGAGATCTTGTTTGGATTTGGCCAATCTAGATGAGAGATTGAGCTCTTGACTCTTTCATGTCTTTGATTAGAGTTAGGATTTAAAGCTTTACACAATCAAAGTTCCTATGGACTTTTTAAGAATAGTAGGATAGTGTGTAGCTTAAGTGTTTGAAAAAATTCCTCTTAGAACTTTGGATGCTTGAAGGCACTCCTAAGTCAAAGAAGCCTTAGTACACAAGGTGGAAAAGGACTAAGACAACACACTCTTGAATAGCCAATATCCTAGCAATCCTAATCCATGACCTTGCACTCTCACTATGCAATATTCATGAACACTATCCAATCCCAACCCCTTTTACATATTCCCAAAATCACTTTTACTTTACTACTCTTTTGCACTCAACCCAACCAATGAACTACACTCTCACTTGCAATTCCACCCTTCACCACACTCAAGTCCTATGCATGATCCAATCAAGTAAACTCCCGAATGTTTGACATACCTCCACGTCCCTCCTTCGAGACCGACACTCGGAGAGTCACAGACTTTCCGTTTTATCATACAAATATCTTTTGACATTTCACCCTATGCACGCAAGTGTTGTCACAAAACTATCATCCTTCAAGCATCTATTGTTGAAAGCTACATTGTTGAGGAGGTTACTAAGTTTTGTACTGAATATTTGGTAGGGATAGAGGCTATTGATCTTCCTAAGTATCAACATGAAGGAAGAATTACTCGAGGAATCAAAGTTCATGCTATGCCTCGTGAAGATGTTGAGCAAGCACACTTGTACATCTTGCATAATACAATTGAAGTCGAACCATATTTAGATGAACACAAGGCCTTGATTAGGGAGCAAAATCCTAGAAGGACAGACATGTGGATTGTGGGCAAACATACTCGTACCTTTATTGGTTGGTTCAAGAATAAAGTTCTTAGAGATAATAATGTTTCTGAAAATATACGATAGTTAGCTCATGGTCCTGGTATGGAAGTCATATGTTATAATGAGTATGACATTAATGTGTTTTCTTTTTACACAAAAGCTCAAGATGAAATGAGCACTATGCAAAACAATGGAGTTTCTTTGGTTGCAAATTCAATGCATTTCAGTAGTTCGAAAGATACAAATCATGTGTTTGCAAAGTTGTCATATTATGGTGTGATTGAAGAAATTTGGGAGGTTGATTATGTTTTGTTTAGGATATCGGTATTCCGATGTAGATGGGTAGATAATAAACATGGTGTAAAAGTTGATGAGTTAGGATTTGCACTTGTAGATCTTAATTGAGAAGGACACAAAAATGAGCAGTTCATAATGGCATCCCAAGCGAAACAAGTTTTTATGTTAGTGATCCTTGAGATAAAAAATGGTCAGTTGTTCTTCATGGAAAGAGACAAATTACTGGAGATGAGAATAAAGATGTTGGTTTTGATATTGAGGAAATACCACCATTTTCTTCAAGTTTATTACCCGCTAATATAGATAATCAGATAGATGACGAGATGATCATCATGAAGGGATATGGGAACATTGATTATTACAAGTAATGCTTTAATTAAGTACTTATTGTATTTTTTAATTTTCTATATATTTTCATCCACTAATAATTTTTCTTTCTAAACAGGCATATGAATTCATCAAATGATGAGGGTACTACACAAGGTACTCATACTACTCAAGGTAGTGATACTACTACTGAGACGAGGGGTGTCACTTGTATGAAAAAAGTCATTCTACAGCATGCTACTTAGGGGAAGCAGGTAGTTGAATTTGATGGATTGGATCCTATCATCGGGCTAAGTGGCAATGCTTTTAAAAGTTATGTTGCATTATTAAGACGGATCAATGTTTGTATCATAATAGAGTATGGCTTAAGATCTTAGAAGAGAGTAAGGAGCTTATTTGGCAATATATCCTCGTAAATTTTTTTAAGATTTAGATTTATACAAAAATTAATATAATTACATTTCTTATTAATAAATAATCTTGTTTTGTAGAGTACTTATGACATTCCCAACACAATCCAAATGAAGGATCATTGGATGAAATATGTAGGTGAATGGTAGAAAGATTTTAAAACAAAAGGGGTCAACAAGTATATATACGATTCTTTGTCAGGTCAGAGCCCATGAGGTAAATACACTTCCATTGAACAAGACACATGGAATGAGTTTGTCCAGCATCATACAGGTCTCGAATATGAGGTATTGTTATTATTCTATCAATTATTAACTCAAATATATTAATTATATATATTAATTAATATTTCATTTTTATATTGGCAAAAAGAAAACAACATCAAAGACATACAAGCTAAAAATATTCATCCACATATTTTAGCTCAAGGAGGTTATTAAAGGTTGAAAAAGATAATGATGGAAGAGAAGATGAAATAACAACAAGCACGAGTAAATTCAAATCCGCCATATGCAATGACTCCTCCAAGCCCTCCACGTAGAGCCGAAAAGTGAAAGAAAGCAAGAATGGATAATTTAGGAAATTTTCGCACCGAAGCAACTAGATTGGTTGCGGAAAAAAATTGTATGTAAATATGTTATAATTTTCTACATTAATAGTAATTATTATTGAATAATTTGGATGTTCTCGAGTTGCAAGCTTCTCAAGGAGAATTCGTTGAGTCTAAAAGACAAGATGCATTGACTATTGCGTTGGATACTAATGAGCATCTTAGGCATGTTAGAGCCATGGGAAGAGGACATGGCATCAAAAGCATATTTGGCCATGCAAAATGTCGCCAAACGCCTTCAGAAGATATTCAACAAATGGTTGATGTTGTTGTTGCACAAGAGTTAGAAAAACAAAATCAACAATTTATTTCTAGTCAGGACGAATTGAGTCAACGATTAACTCAATAATTAACTCATCAATTAACTTAGTAATTAACTCAACAATTTGAAGTACGAATGGCTGAAATGATGCAACAATTTGGTTCTTTTCAGACTCTTGTTCACCAATCTATACAATCAAGGCATGAGGATAATGTTGAGCCACAACCGAACAGTGAAAAAGTTAGTTCCCAATACCCTTTTGATGATTTACTGGCGATAAGTAATCATTTATTGTTAATCGTATTTTTATTTACTAATAACATTTTATATGATTCTAAATTAAGAATTAATACAATTAGGGGCACGATGTCAATTGTTATTGGAAGATCCCATTAAACGTCCAGTGGCATATGGGACAACTTACACTGGTGGACAGGTTCACGAGGTTGTACTATAAGTAAATAAAGTGAAGGTGAGCGTAGATGAAATTATTGATTCAAGTGCAAATGTACCATTCCCCACCAGTGAGGTTCAGCTTTTAGGTACTGCATATCAACACTTCATTATTTAGCCAAAGAAGCTAGTAGAGTTATGTACTAAAGCTGCTGAGGTATGTACAATGTAAATATTTTTATTTTAAAATAGTATGTAATTTACTTTTTAAAAAAATAATAATTCTTATATTAGAATTCACAGTTAAAAGGAAATGCCAAATTGACTTTTGAACCAGTTGTGCCTTCTCATCATCATGAATTCACTTTAGTTGATCTGGATTCTTTGAGTGATGCATGCAAAAAGGCATATAGAATAGCTAGCAATCTTCAAGACAATCTTGTTGTTCAATTGTCTTGTGGTATTATGGGCAATATTGCTTATGTGTTGCCGCTTGAGTGTAGAGATCATGCGTTTCTTAAATATGGAGACCATTGATATTTCTCTTTTTCAGCTCTTTATGAGGTAATAAGTTCTTTAGTATTATTGTTCATAATAGTTGTAATTTAACCCAATGGGGTAGCTCAAGTGGCAAGTGAGCTCTCTTTTCGGGAAGAATTCCGGGAGAACCCGGGTTCAATTCCCATAAGGTGACGATTCTCCCTGTGCTAGCTCCTGTGCCTCAGTGAACGTGGGTGGACCTGGAAAGACCCCGAAAAAAAATAATAGTTGTAATTTTGTTTATCATCATAATTTTTAGTAATATATATATATATATATATATATATATATATATATATATATATATATATATATATATATATATATAT
>NC_044921.1:27179800-27205265 GCF_003576645.1 Ipomoea triloba
ATATATATATATATATATATATATATATATATATATATATATAATTGGTTGTGATTGTGAATAGGGATCTTTACAAAGATTTTGGTTTGGAATAAAAAAACATGTATGGCTTCCTATATCTACATTTTATTCAACAAAAAATAATGACTAGAGATGAGAGGATAGTGTATATAAATACCACCATACAATATGAGAAGAAAAATTGTTATTTAGCCCCATATGTTCTCAAGTAAGTATTAATTACGTTTTAAATACAGTAACTACTTATATATAATATATTTCTATTATATATTATATTCACTTCAAACTAATAAATTACTTGTTTGTAGTAGCCATTGGATGCTGATGGTGGTTTGTCCTCGATTATATGAAATTTATTGGTTTGATTCAATTGGTCAGGGCCACGTGATGACATTAAAGAGATAATGGAAATGTATGTAAATTTATAAATAATTAATCGTTATTATTGATATAGTGATGTCAAATACTTACATATATTTTATGTCTTATATTAATAGGTGTGTCAAAGCAACAAACATATTGCGTGAAATGAAACAAAGTCATCCACCAAAATGGTTTACCTGTAGTATAAGTACTTCATATACTTTGTAAAACTACATAGATCTTATTGTTTTTTTATTAAAAATATTCTTCATTGTATTGTGATTCAAATGTAGTGTGTCATACAAAGGGGAACTACCGAATGCGGCTATTATCTGATGAAATTCATGTTGGAAATTGTTTCCAACCAAGCATACAAAGGAATGAATAAAGCAAGTAATTTGGAGAGACAAGGAAGATTGGCCTACACCCAACAAGAGATTGATGAAGTTAGAGATGTATAGTCTAAGTATCTTATCGATCAATGGGTTAATAGAATGTTTCTTTAGTACATTAAATAATTGATGTTGATAATTTAAGTTTCAAGTTATTATTATTAATTACTATCAATAAGAATGTCTCCATGCTCATTAACAGAAGGCTTCATAAACATAAAGAAATATGCAAACTCAAGTTCCAAGGAAGAATTCACATGTTTATTTGGCTTCTCAAACATAAGTGACTCATGATCAATGTTGAAAGACGAAAGAGAGGTTTTTCTGTGGATGACAGATGACTTGTCTACAAGAGCGACAATGAGGATATTGACCACGTCCTACCATAATGGTGCCCTACTGTGAAGGTCATACAATAATGGTGCCCTACTGTGAAATGTATCTGGAAGTGGAGAAATGAGTATGTATTCCTTAACTCAAAAGAGGATGAGACTCTCAAGAACAAATGTGTAACACCCCGATATTTTAAACAATTCCAATTTCAATAAAATATTCTTGAAAATAAAATTTATTTTTCAATCCTAAATATTTTAACCCAAATACTTCTAAAAACATATTATTTTTGCTTCAAAGTTCAAATAAGTTATTTTATACCTTATAATTTTATTATCCAAAATCATTTACTCTAAACTCCTATTTTATTAAACTTTTAAAATAAAACTATATATGTAATTTAATTTCTACAAGGAATTTTTATCAAACAAGAGTATAATTAAATATTTTTAACTCTTTATTTTAAATGATTTGGTACAAAATATTTATATATTTATTTATGGTTTTAAAATATCTATTTCAGGGATAAATTTACTTATCAAAATTTTGACCCAAAAGTCCATCTGAAAAGAACTTGTAATCCCATATCATTGTTTTGAACCTAAGTCTGAACCCAAACTAAACATTAGCCCAAATGATTTTTAATTTCCTAAGTCCAAAGATCTTGTTTGAGTCCAAAAATATTCATAGTCCAAACTTTAGCCCCAATTATGTATTTTGGATACTTTTAAATAAATAAAAATTTGATTTGAGGCCCCAAAACACTATATATATATATATATATATATATATATATATATATATATAATCGCATTCAAATGCGTACTGGCCGCACAGGAGAGAACTGCGGACAAATCACAACGCCCCACGTATCCGGAATGTAGTTGCACCTAACGTTATACGGAATGTACTTGCACCTGTAAGTGAAAATAGGTGCACACGTGAAAGTAAAATGTATTACAAGTGCAAGTAAATCGTACAATGAGCATCAACACTAAGTGCACCTAATGTTATAACTAGGTGCACATAGGTTGCACCCAGGTACATGAATGTTAACAAAGTAAATTACTTGCACAAGTGCAAGTAAAATATATTGCAAATGCAAGTAAAATGTATTACAGGTGCAAGTGAATCGTACACTGAGCGTCAATACTAAGTGCACCTAATGTTATAATTAGGTGCACCTAGGTTGCACCAGGTGCATGAATATTAACAAGGTAAATTACTTGCATTTGTAAGTGAAAATATTTGCAAAAATAGGTGCATGAATATTAACAAGTTAAATTACTTGCACTTGTAAGTGAAAATAGGTGCACTTGTAAGTGAAACTAGGTGCACCAAAGTTCCAGTTATTTACGAAAATGCCACCGCGTCATTTTTTAAAATTGCATCTGATTCGTTGATCTGGACACATGGACGGCTGTGGAGCGTTCTCATTTCCTACTTGGGCGGTAGTTTGCACGAGAGTGCAACCCTATATATATATATATACACATATATATATACATATATATATATATACACATATTTATATACACATATATATATACACATACATATATATATATACATATATATATATATATATATATATATATGTCTATGTTCATTGTCTTATGGATTATTGTTCAGTGTCAAAAATCCAACCCAATCCCCATTCCCGTCTCTTTGTTTCTCGCCCCTCTCCTCACGTCGACCAGGAAGCAGAACCAGCGCCTCTCTTCTCCCTCGTTTAGAATGGCAGCAGCGGATCGGCGGCGAAGCTCCAGCGAGGCAGCCCAGCGGCGACGACAGCAGCTCCCTCTCTCTCTCGTTTGCTGATGCGGCTGCAGTTCTGGTTGGCGAAGCTTAGCTCCAGCAGATCGGCGAGCCTACTACAGCAGCAGCGAACTCCGGCGAGCGAAGCAGCGACGGCGATTCTCCGGTGGTGCTCCTCTTCCGGCGACTGTTTTCCCCCGGCGGCATGGTTGTGGGTGGCTGGCGTGCTATTGATAAGGTTTGATGAGTCTTCTTTTAATAATAAAGTAATGTTGTAATAAGGAAGAAGATGGGAATTTAGATGGTGTTTAATTTAATTATTATTGGTTGATAAAACTATGTTAATTAAGGATTCTGATGGTCAGTTGTTGATGGAAATCGGTAATTGAATGTTTGAGATGATGGAAGTGTTAGATATAAATAATCTAACCATACAGAATATATACGAGAAACCTGACCTCGTAGTAGCGGAAGCGAAAGCCGTATTGATCTCCAGCCACAGTTGATGTAATGCCTCTTGAACGGTAGACCGTCAGCCATATTTGTCTCATACTTGACTCAGAACCCTAGATGGTGTACTGGTGTCTACTGAGCAGTATGAGTACCGGGAAATGTATGTGCTATACAATACTTGTCCTGTATCCCATCAATACAGGTTTATATAGGCACAGAGTCTGGTTGAATAACTACTACTAGTTATTTAGTACAACCAAACCACTTAATAAGTCTAGTTAACTTGCACCACTTAATTAAGGCCGTAATATAATATATATATATATATATATATATATATATATATATATATATATATATATATTATTAGGGAAAATCTTACATTCTTCCACTTGGTGCAAGTACTAGCACAACCCTCATCAAAGAACAAAACACATGAATCATAGTGATAAGTCCTCTATTTTGCAGAGTAATATCCATTATTGTCACATGCATTTTAATTCTCCAACTTAGGCCACTCATGAACAAACCCAATGTTCATTCTCGGTATAACTTAAGAGATGTTTCTCAAAATATATTATGTGCACAACTGAAGAGAGAAACCATCCAAAATATTTGTACAAGAGAGTACATTGTATGATCTCTAAAACCTTTAAAAGCATGCCTTAAGTAGAGATCTCTTAATGTTAGCATAATGCTAACTGTATTCCATGACTTCTTTATAATTGAACTTGAACACTACCTCTAACAGATAAGAGCTCAGAGTTGACACGTCTGTCACTCCCACTCATTAAAATAGCCAAAAGATAGTTAAGTCACAGAATCATTCTAATAACTTAGAGAACAAACAAAAACTCTAAGTCCATAAATTTGGAATATTAACATACACCATAACTTCCCAAATAATCATAATATCCACTTTAAAAATTAACTGAACATTTACGAGTCTTACTTTTATGTCTCACAAAATTGTTTTTTTTTTGAGCCTTAAATACCAAAATGGCCAGGATCAATTTTGAAGAAACTAAAGACTCTATTAAATGCTAAAGAATAACAGTGCACCACAAGTTAGATGATTTTGTTCTAATAAATTCATTAATATTGTTACAACATTTTCATAAATATGTTGCACAACCAGATGTCCAATAATTTGAACTTATGAAATTATATGAACAAATTCAAGATTAATACTTGTGGAATCTTTTGGACTTATTGTTTGATACACAATCCAATTTGCATTGGGATGTATGAAGACAATAATTAAATCCATAATTTTTAATGGAGCATCTTAATGATCTTTTCTAAATGATCACTCCCACTGTTCTTTAACAAAATTAATGATATACATACTCATAATTGATTTGACCAACTAATAAATGAAGATAAAATTCCCCACCATTAGTTGGGCATACTAAATAATCAATATTTGGTTCCAATAAAAGTCCAACTAAATAATGAAGATAAAATTCCCCACCATAGTTGGATATACTAGAAACAAATTACACCGTTCAAAACCAAGTTAGAATTTGGCTCAAAAGATACATTTTATTTTTGGATTCCAAAAGAAGTATATCATATCACGTAGCTTACTATAATTAGGTCAAAGAACCAAGTAAGTCGTGGGATAATTAATAAAAGTGGCTAAATTTTGGGAACTAACTGAATACATGTGTTGCCAATGCAAACCATGAAACTTAGAATTTATAATTGAACTAAATTTATAAATTCTAAGAAATTGTGATAAAAATTATTATCTCATGGGTTGAGGGATTTATTGACATAAAACTTGCTTGTGGGCTGAAGTTTTAATTCTATTAAATCCAATTAAGAAACCCTTTATGATAATATTTTATCTCAATTATCAAATAGACAGAAGAATCTAGAGACATAAAACTTGCATGTGGGCTAAAGTCTTACTCAATTCGATCCAACTGAAAATTTTTTATTTATGATGAAACAATTTATCCAATGAGTTGAAGAATCAAGTGACATAAAACTTGCCTATGGCTAAAGTTTTAATTCAATAAGATTCATTATAACCATTATGATAAAAAGAACTTAAAGAAATCAAATTCCTTTTCCTTAACCCTAGTGGGCAATTCAAGAAATATGATTCAAAGTTTACATCATAAAATTAAACTTCATGATAGAATTGGAAATTATTTACAAATAACCATAAAGTAAATAAATTGATTTACTTCTATCATCACTGATAAAACTACTAACTACATTCCGATGCATAATTGCCTGTGGGCTAAATTATGATCGTAGTCCAGTATTTCATCCTAATTAATTATACAAATATAACGAAATTGCCTGTGGGCTAAATTCCATCATATTAGATACAATTAATCACAACTTATATGTCTAAAACTTTATGTGATCAAGATAAACCGCTTAATATATAATTTTAACTGATTAAGGATGTTGTGGCTACTCCCCAACCAAATTAAAAATTATAAGATCACTAGACATAAATCCCTTGCGTAATCTTTATGTGATCAAGATAAAGATATATATAAAATTTAATCTGATTAAGGATGTTGTGGCTACTCCCAACCAAATTAAAATTATAATATCATAACTTAACAATCTTTGGAAATTGAATAAGCCATGGCTATTCTTTAATTAACCAAGATTGAAACTTTAAGAGACTTCAGTAAATTAAAGATGATGTGTCTATTCTTTAATGAACTGAAATCAAATCACACTGCAAGGAATACTTAAAAATTTGACAGATTATACCAAATCATGATGGGAGATTCCAAATGTATATACCCTAGGAAAGTTTGTAAAACAAAACCTCACTAAAGACCAACTCTTTAGATAATATCAATTTAAGGAGACTAGTGACCAAGATGTTCTTAAGTCATGGCCATAAAACTAGTATGCCTCCCTGATTCATATACACAATGTATAACTGTTTGGAGTATAAACAAAATTGTATGGTATAATCTGAAATTGAATAGTTCACATATGAATAAAGCTTTAAAATAGTGAACATAAATGGCAGACTAAATGTGCTTAAATTCAGGCACTACTGCAACTAAAATTTCTGCACAAGTCCAACTTAATAAGGAACTAATATAATTCCAACATAAATTTATGCATTACTGAAGGCATAATAATAAAATTGCATAATTTAAAACCAGAATATTATGCAGTGGACAAATTAATATGCATAAAATTAAACATTAAACTCATATATTCTAAACAAATTGCATAACTTAAAGCAATTTTAATATGAGCTTCCAAAGTATAAACTTAATATTCAAACTCTAATGAGTCCAATCCAAAGGGCCGGGACCCAAATTAGTGAATATATACTTTGAAATTTTCAAACTTTAAGCCCATGACAAAATGTTTTAATGCATCACACTAAATTTATGAGAAATAGACCGAATTTACAAATTCCAACAATATCTAACCAAAGGAAAAAAAATATATTGTCATTTGTAAAACAAAAATCTCACAAACTCAAATTGCATAATTAAACTTAATATTATGCACTTAATGTGATTGAATGCATAAAACTATCAGAAAAGTATGAACCAACTATAGAGTCTAAATTTACACTAAATATTCGTTATTCATACTTAACAAAATATGGGCAAAAGGAACTAAAATCATAATTCAAAAAAAAAAACTAAATGAATTATGGCATAAATGGCAATAGTCAATTGCCTAGCAAATATGTTTTTCCAAAATTACTGAATTGATTCAAAACCACTCTTCATAACTCAATTAATAATATTATTATCATTAATGGCAAAATTGCAAATAATCCAAAAGGCAATAAAATAGCCATAATAATATTATTAAATGGAGACTAGATGAGGAAAAACAATGATTATAACCGCTAACTTTAGAAACATTTTTGGATATAATTTTGAAAACTTGATAAAATTTGATGTCCGAAAAACAATAATGTCAATAAAATGATAATATCCATAATATTTTCTTAACTTAGAACATTGTCACATAAACTTAATTGGAAACAATTCAGGAGTCATAACTGAATACCATATTAATATTAATGATATCATTAATTAAAATATTTAATGGTAATAAGAAACATTATAATCACCAGTAACATTTAACAATGACAACTACATTATGGTAATACACCTTCTTAATGTTTTCATATTTCTAAAGATAGAATGTGTGACTAGTCCAAATTAGCGGTTAACTGTAACTATAGCACTAATTACCAATTAATAATAAAAGATAATTAATGACATACCTTAATGATGCAAACTGCATCTTCCCATTGCGCTAGCAACGATGACGATCCATAAGAAAAGAAAAAAAACTTCATATTTCTCCCCATCTTTATTGTTGGTGTCAGTAACCTCAATGTAGCGTCCAATGGTACGTAAAAGATTTATTGGTAGGACTTAATTACCAACATCAATAGTCATGTAATAAAACGGAGTGTCATGGGTAATCTTACCAATGTACCAAATATGGCAGATTACCATGAAAGAATAATTATTATGAAAAGTAATAAATGAGATTAGTCCATAAACTTGATAACAGTAATTAATAATGCCAATTTAATAATAACTAAAATAAAGGCAAAACTGCAATTAAGGGATGCCATACACTAATCTCAATTTACCACATAATAATTAACATGACTATATTACTTTAAAATTAAAGAATTAATATTATTATTAAGGCCCTGAAAACCATTGATAAATTGAAAAACATAATCAACTTAAACAATAGTTATAATTCTTAATGACCAAAATTATAATTAAATTCTTAAATTTTTTTAATGGCTCAAAACTAGGTCAAAACAATAATTATAGCACCTATATGCTCAAATTAGACCTATAATTCTTAATGGTCCAAGTGAGCTATAACATGGATGAAAAATGGTCTAGTACTAAAAAAATCCAAACTTAATATTATTACCATCACTTAATACCATTAATAAAATATGGTAGATAGTAATAATTAAAACTTAATAACCATATTATAAATCCAGAATTAGCTATAATTATTATTCAAATATCAATCAATAATGGTAGAATCCATACTTTAATGACCCAAGATAGGTCCCAAATTAGCTTCCATTGTTCAAAATAGGTTTTAAAGTCCCAAATCAATAATAGGACTAAAAAGATATGCTCAAACTAAATGAGAACCAAATAAGCTACTTTAATAAGCCATAATGACTGAAATTGACCTAAGGATCCAAATTGAATGATATATACTATGAGTTAATAATATGCTAAATTCAGCCTTAATGCATGCTTTAATAAATGTATAATTGAAACAATAAATTAAATATTTTACAAATATACATAGCATGCTTGAATTTGCATATTAATGTATTATTAACCCATATAATCTTAAATAAAATGCAATACTTTAGGCAATTTAATATAAATCTTAATATTAAATTAAAATTAAAATAGCAAATTAAAGCTTAATATTTGCCCCGAATTGAATGATAATATAATAATGAATTAAGGAAGAAAGAATCCATTTGGAGAATAGATAAGACCTAAATGAAATATAAAGAAATGATGGGAGAACAAATAAACAGGCCCAAAATCTTAAATAGACCCAATATTTGGTCTAGGTTTAGCTACATGAGCCAGACCCGGCCGAGTCCATTATCTCCCATTACCAGCTTTATCCCCTTAATCACAACCCTGCTGCGGACCTGCGGCGCTAACTGAAGAAGAAAGAAGCGAAGCTGCTTAAAATCAATGGCGCCTAGAAAAGGAAGAGTGGACAGCGACGATGCCGGAGATCCAGCTCACCTCCGCCATCTCTCCTCATCGCGCACCGCCGTCATTCGCGACGCCTCCGCCGACCGATGACCTTTATAGAAGCACGGAGATGGAGCAGCTGCAGCCAGTCGCCAGAGTCGCCTGACGAAGAAGAACGAGTAGAGACGTCACCAGAAGTACCCAGCCTCGCCTCCGCCGTCCTTCCTCTGCGCAATGCCAACAACCGCCGCCTGCCATTCCAACCCGCGCCGCCATCGTCGTCACCAGAGGAACCAGCACCGAGATATAGCAGCTGCAGCCCGGAGTCGGTAGGATGGGGAGGCAGCGAATGGGGAATCCAAAACCATTGCCGGCTCCGCATCTCTCCTTGCCACAACGCTGATGCCACCGTCGCCCGCCGCCGTTCTCCATGGTAGCCGATACCAAGTCAATCTGGCGAATTTTCTTAATGCCAAATCCTTTTTTTTTTTTCTTATTCAACAGTCCATACAAACTTGAGGAATATTCACATACAGACTTGAAAGGGAATATTCATATATTGTAAGTTGCAGTAGATAATTTTAGATTCGTTAATTTTGAAAAGAAATCAAAATTATTCTAAGGCTCGTAAGATTAATTACAGCAGTTGTATTTAACCATTCAAAACATACACACTAAATTGTATATTTCAACGAATTAATATACAAACATATACAATAAACTTGATGTATATGCAAACTTAATATTGTTTTAGGTAAAACAATTAACCGGGCAGAGATTATAAAGACTCTGATACCAACTGATAGATATAAATAATCTAAGCGAAAGCCGTATTGATCTCGAGCCACAGTTGATGTAATGCCTCTTGAATGATGAATAGATTATGATTTAATAGAGCTTGATTATGGCTTGAGAATGATTATTGACTAATGAGGACGACTAGTTGAATAATGATGACTTAATAATTTGATAATGACTAATCTTGATAATTAGTCGTAATTGTTAAGGCCCTGTTTGGTAAATAATCAGTCTATCAGCCAATTTTGACTTATTTGATCACTATTAGTTGTTTGGCTTAGTTAAAAAATCAATATAAGTGTTTGTTTAATAAGCTTTTTGTAACTCCAAAATGTAAAAATTCAAAAGGCTACTCAAAGCAACCTTTTCAATTAGCTTTTTGAGAAAAGAAATTATACTAAACAGTTATCAGCTAACAGTTAATTTATCAAACAACTTTCTACAATCAGTTAATGTTATCAACAAATCATACCTTCTAACCCAAACAGCCAACCCAATAAGCTAACAGCCATTTACCAAACAGACGTACCAAACAGACCTAAGTATTGGTGAAGTGACGATGATGACGTAATAACAATTATAATGGTGGTTATAGGTATTTGTTGATTGGACTTGGGGTAAATATAGAATAATGTTTTGATGATGATTAGCTTATGATGATAATTAGGAATTAATTTGGATTACGGCTTATGAGATGGTTTAATTGTTTGACAATGGGTTAACTACGAATGATGATGGAATATTAATGAGGTAATGTTGTATTATTGATGAAGTTTAAGGTTAATGATATTGAAGTGAAGATTACTATATTAATGAGGATTTATGTTGAATATGAAAAAATGGTGTGTTGATGGAGTAATATTGATGATTGGTGAGTAAATTACCTATTGTGACTTAAGAAGGTGTTCATGATATTTGTGAGTGATGAAGGTTATTGATATTGAATGAATAATGGATTTAATAAGGATGATAATGGTGGGATGACAATTATGGATAATTAACGGGTAATTTGGGATTATGGAATTATAATAATGATTAATGAGATTGAAATTATGTAATGCAGATAAACACAACCAAATTGAATACAAACGGAGTATCAACAGGAGTGATTATTCTCAAAAATATTCCAGACACAATATAATGCAAATAAAGCGCCAAATTAAGTACACAGTTGAATTTGATGACGCAGTTGGAGAACACCTCCCAAACTGCAGGGCCACGCCCAAAACTTTTTCACTAAAGATCAACCCGCGGTTTTTACAATACAAGGTTCAATGAATTACAAAATAAGGTCTACCACCTATTTAAATATTAACCTTATAATACAACTCTATGAAAAAGATTACAAATATAGTTTGAGCTAATTCTACCAATTACACAAACTATAACCAACATAAATTCTTTGGACAATTCTTGTAATAATGCTCTTGAAACTCCCAGGATCTTCATTACCATGCTCCCCTTTTATAGTGTAGGAGCCTCACAATTTTAGCTCATTTAATTCCATGTTGCCATTACTTTCACGTAGGAATTTGTGGAGATGAATTGTCAACCACAAGCTTTGAGAGAAAACAGTAACCTTCTTTGATTTTGCATTTGACTTCTTAAACAAAGCCTCATCAACCCCATATTAAATATCAACCACTACATTTTTTATAACCAACTAACATATGCCAATTTTAAGAACTAAATTAATATATATATATTAATTTTGTACTAACAATCTCCCCCTTTGGCATATGTTGATCAAAACACCCCCACTCATTGCAACAGATATTTCACTCGAAATAAGACACCCCAAATATGTACAATCTCCCCCTAAACATGTGTGCCAACATAAAATAACAATCAAATCTCCCCATAAATTTGTAGCACTCTCTACTCCCCCTTTTGAGAATCATTATCCAAAGGCATCACTCCCATATAATAGCAGAAATAAACAAAGCAAGTAAACACAATAAAGAGAACCTACAAAGTAAGATGCACAGATAATCGGATAGAAACATGCTATGTATAGGAAGGTAGGGAACAAGCAGAGTGTATGGGTGATGTTTCAAGTCTAAACACACTGGATAGCTTTCACACTGGGCTCTTCTTAGGCTATTTGAAACCATATTAAGCACCAGGTAGCCCTCTTCCATGTCATCAAGAATTACTCACACTAGAAAGCTTTTACACCGGGCTGTTCTAGGATTCTTTTGAATCGTAGCAGACACCGGGCAGCCATCTTCTAGGTAAGGAATATGTCAAGAATGCACAGGATTAAGGATACACTAGAAAGCTTTCACGCCGGGTTGTTTGATAAGCGCCAAGGATAGCACTTATAAGGGGTCTTTATTAGATTAAAAGCGCATCGTTTTGACATCCAATTACAACAATTGGATGCATTTCAGCTCAAATGCGATCAATTTCTTCTAACAACATTTCCAGAAAGAGTTTTGAAGTATTTCACAGGTTGGAGAGGGATTTGAAGCTAAAATAGAGCAAAAGACAAACAAGCCGAAATGCAGTAGCGCCCCACGCAGCCTCACACGCGTGTGGCTGGGCGTGGAATTATTCTAGAGAGCCACCACGCCACTCACACGCGTGTGAGCAAGCGTGGTCGGGCCAAGGGCTATTTTGGGAAATTTGTTCATTTTCTTTGTCACCTATATAAATCCCTTTTGCCCTAAACCTAAGGAAGGAGAGGAAGATAGATCAGAAAATTGATAGAATAGGATAGTTAGATCTAGAGGGTTTTCTCCCCTCTTGGGGGAAAATTCCTTCCATTCATAGTTAGAATAGATCAAGGGCAAGAAGGAAGATTGGGATTCAAGATCAAGATTGTAAGATCCCCTTTCTCAAGGGGTGGTAACCATTCTCTTCAATTTCTAATTCAATACTTGTTTCTTTGAATTTCCTTTTCCTTTTCTTGTTTCTTAGTATGCTAGAGTAGATTAGATAGGGGATTGGTGGCTCCATGGTAGATCTATGTGGATGTATAATATTATTGCTTTGATTTGTGAATTGCTTGCTTGTTGGATGTTGAACTTGTGTGGATGATGTTTTTTAAGCTTTGTGCCTTTTGTGGTCACATTAGGTAGCAAACCCAAAGGAAGTGAGTGTGCGCGCGATTGCGGCCACCCACGAGTCTCACTCACCCACATCTCCGCTCTTAGTCCGAAAGGACAAGATCCGAGAGGAGTGGTAGACAAAGTGTTCGATGAAATGCCCCAACCGAATGAGGATGTGGGAGTCCAAAGTGTGACGCCACTTGGTAGTGTGCCATGAACTCCCTAGTCTATTCCACAACTTGCATTCACAAAACCAACCAAAGATAAACCACATGGAAAAGCCTAAAGCCCCAATCTCCACTTTACTTTTCTTTACTTTACAGAACCTTTTATCAACCTTACCTTCTTACCAATGAATCCAACTCCTAGCCATTCCCGTAACTCTTTTCCTTCAACCTCTTAAATGCCAACACACCCATTCGATTCCCATTCGTCATCCTTAAGAGACACGACACTCGGTGAGTCTTGACTCTTCGTTTTACCACTACACCTTAACATACCCACTCACCCCATACAAACAATCATTGTCAAAATGGCGCCGTTGCCGGGGATGGAAAACAGTTTCGAATATTGTTGACATCTTAGAAGTCGAATTTTAAGAGTTCTTGAATTGCTTTCTTTTTGTTTATTTCGTTTTCTTAATTTTGTTATTTTGCTTGAAGAAGTGAGCTTCATTATATTGAATATCTTGTGCTCACTTGCAACTACTTTTAGTTGCAAAAATTATTTGTTGTTGGCTAAGCTATTGTGCAGGAAATTCTCCTTCAGCAAACCTCTTGAAGCTTGCCAATAAGTGCTAAAATGAATCCCCATGGTTACCCACATCATGGAGGACAACCCTATGCAAGTCCTCAACCCCAACCATATCCCTATTACCCCCATTCCACCTATGCTTACCCTCCACCTCCATACCCTTATCCATTACCACATCACCAATTACCACCACTTATGAAACACCAATTACCACATCACCAATTACCACCTCCATATCCCTATCCAATTCATACACCCAATCATCACCTACAACTTTATGAAACACCACCTCCACCTTTTCAAGAAAATTACCCTTCACAATCACCCAATTTCCAAGAAATTGACTCATTAAGCTCCAAAGAAATATCCCAAAACATAGAGAGTAAGCTTGTGCAAATAATGAAGCAACTCGACCCAAGCTATACTCACGAGTCAAATTCCCACCTAAACACCTACTACCCACATCCATCACAAATTCACCAAGAAAACAACACTACCCATTCCTTTGAAGCACTACCCTTTTTCCCATATAATACCCATATAGATCCTTGTGATTATATCCCACCGGCCACCGATGAAATTGAAATTGTAAAAGCAAAAATTGACGAATTCACTAGGATAGCCAAGGAGGATACGGCTAAACTAAAAGCCGAAATTAAGAGCGAACTAAAAGACTATCTCGCTACCCTCCGGGAGGAAGGACTTCCATTAGAAGAGGTTAAAACGAAGATGTTGTCCATGATGGAGGAGCTCATGAAGATGAATGAGTCCCGAGCTCACTCCACCATCATGAATGACATCTCCACTTTGGAAGCCCATCCAAGGATTGTACAAGAGGTCGAAAACGAGCAAAATGTTAAGGAAGAGGAGAGTTTCGAAGAAGTTAAGAATTGTTACGCCCCGGTGCTTGAAGAAGTTCCAATTTTCGAATTGGAAATCAAGAGGAGGAAGAGATTGAGAGTGAGGATGATGACATTGAGACGGTGTGGGAAGATGAAGAGCCAACATGTGGTAAAATTCCTAATCTTTCTCATGCTAATATTCTTGAAAATCCTGTGCTCTTTTTGAAAACACCCATGTGGATGACTCCCTTCGTTCTAATATTTCCATTACATGTGATTATGATTGCTTTAAATTTCGGGAGGATGATTCCATGAAAAATTTTGATATATTGATTAATGATTGTAAGGATTCTCTTTTGTTTAAATATGATTATGATTGCTTTAACTTTTTAGAAGATGAATCCGTTGTCTTGGGTGAGAGTGAGTTGGTGAGTGAAAGGGATGATGCTTCATTCTATTCGTGTGAGAGTGTGAGTGATTTTTCTAACCCAATAGAGTGGAGTGATGAAGAAAAGGAGTGTGAGGAAGAGATGGTGAGAAATGATAGGTCTTTCACATTTGATCTTATGAAAAGAGTTGAGTGGAGAGAGTTGACCACACTCGAGATTGAGGAAGGGAGTGAGGAGATATGGTTTGAAACAAAAGAGAAAATCTTTAGGGGGAAAAGAGAGGAAAAAGAAAAGGAAGTAGACACCATCCTAGAAGAGTAAAGGAGGGTGTTTAATGCTAAACCTTTTTCAATCATGCATGATGTTATTCTTTTATTCTTGTGGGTATTCAAGGATGTTTCCCACTTTGGGACATTCCTTGAAGCTAAGGTTCACGGGACGCTTGGTCGGGTCCCAAAGTCTGTGTGCCTTGAAGGATAGGCCACACCCTGTCTGGCCAGGAGACGTAAAACCATGGCGCACTTGGGAGGCAGTCCCAATGTTATCCTACTTTTTCTTTAAAATTCTCTTGGTTTATGTAGTATGTTTTACTTAGTTTTATTTCAATAATGTTTCTATAATCTCGGTTGAGCTAACAAGTACAGATTAAACACCCGAGAGTTATAAGTTGCCCGCAATCAATTGACAAACATCATCACTAGCAAAGGAGAAAGAGGGAAACCGAGGTAAGTTTGCATAGCACGCCTCCACGCCACCACCACGCGTGTGGCTAGGCGTGGAAAACTTCTAGAGAGCCACCACGCCGCTCACACGCGTGTGAGCAGGCGTGGGAATAAACCAGAGAGCTCCCACGCCTACCACCACGCGTGGTAGCGTGCGTGGACGGGCACCAGACTTTTCGCAGATTTTCACGCGAAGTGGTTTAAAACCCTTTCCTTGCTTCATTTCTTCCCCACCACGAGCAAGAACTCTTCCAAGCTGAAAATATACACTTTCTAAGCATTTCCTTCCAAATCTCTCAACTTTTCTCAAAGATTCTAAGTCATTTCTAAGGTATGAACATACTCTTCTTTGCTATTTACTTGTTTAATGAAGAACTTGTTCTATTTTTGAAGAACATCTCCATGGGTTTTTCTTGTATGACATTTTTCTTGAGATATATTGTTATGAGATGACTTGATAGACTTGTATTGAGCCTACATTGCTTCTATAGACTAGAAATTTCATGTTTTAACATCTCTTTGTGACTAGATCTTGAAATTGCTTGATTTGGGTATTCTCTTATCATGATGAGATCTTTGTTGATATAGTGAGCATGGTGGGTAAAGTTTGCAACTTTCCTACTCTATAGGCACTACATTGCTATATTCTACTAGTTAGTTGGTCCAATTTTAACTTTCATGTTGCTTCCATTTTTCAACCTTGGGCTAGTCTAGAGGTAGAAGATGAAGTTGACCATATGTTGACCTTTTGACTATGAAATGAGTATGGAATGGTATGAGCTAGTTCTTGCATATATAGGATAGAATTGTTGATGGATATCAAAATGATGGTTGCATGCATTGAATTCTTGTGATTTTTCTTTAGATATGTGCAATATTGTTCATAATCAATATTTAAGATTGACAAGTGTTTTTCCTTGTGTTGCTTTGGTTACCTATGTTATAGGAAANTATATTGATTAATGATTGTAAGGATTCTCTTTTGTTTAAATATGATTATGATTGCTTTAACTTTTTAGAAGATGAATCCGTTGTCTTGGGTGAGAGTGAGTTGGTGAGTGAAAGGGATGATGCTTCATTCTATTCGTGTGAGAGTGTGAGTGATTTTTCTAACCCAATAGAGTGGAGTGATGAAGAAAAGGAGTGTGAGGAAGAGATGGTGAGAAATGATAGGTCTTTCACATTTGATCTTATGAAAAGAGTTGAGTGGAGAGAGTTGACCACACTCGAGATTGAGGAAGGGAGTGAGGAGATATGGTTTGAAACAAAAGAGAAAATCTTTAGGGGGAAAAGAGAGGAAAAAGAAAAGGAAGTAGACACCATCCTAGAAGAGTAAAGGAGGGTGTTTAATGCTAAACCTTTTTCAATCATGCATGATGTTATTCTTTTATTCTTGTGGGTATTCAAGGATGTTTCCCACTTTGGGACATTCCTTGAAGCTAAGGTTCACGGGACGCTTGGTCGGGTCCCAAAGTCTGTGTGCCTTGAAGGATAGGCCACACCCTGTCTGGCCAGGAGACGTAAAACCATGGCGCACTTGGGAGGCAGTCCCAATGTTATCCTACTTTTTCTTTAAAATTCTCTTGGTTTATGTAGTATGTTTTACTTAGTTTTATTTCAATAATGTTTCTATAATCTCGGTTGAGCTAACAAGTACAGATTAAACACCCGAGAGTTATAAGTTGCCCGCAATCAATTGACAAACATCATCACTAGCAAAGGAGAAAGAGGGAAACCGAGGTAAGTTTGCATAGCACGCCTCCACGCCACCACCACGCGTGTGGCTAGGCGTGGAAAACTTCTAGAGAGCCACCACGCCGCTCACACGCGTGTGAGCAGGCGTGGGAATAAACCAGAGAGCTCCCACGCCTACCACCACGCGTGGTAGCGTGCGTGGACGGGCACCAGACTTTTCGCAGATTTTCACGCGAAGTGGTTTAAAACCCTTTCCTTGCTTCATTTCTTCCCCACCACGAGCAAGAACTCTTCCAAGCTGAAAATATACACTTTCTAAGCATTTCCTTCCAAATCTCTCAACTTTTCTCAAAGATTCTAAGTCATTTCTAAGGTATGAACATACTCTTCTTTGCTATTTACTTGTTTAATGAAGAACTTGTTCTATTTTTGAAGAACATCTCCATGGGTTTTTCTTGTATGACATTTTTCTTGAGATATATTGTTATGAGATGACTTGATAGACTTGTATTGAGCCTACATTGCTTCTATAGACTAGAAATTTCATGTTTTAACATCTCTTTGTGACTAGATCTTGAAATTGCTTGATTTGGGTATTCTCTTATCATGATGAGATCTTTGTTGATATAGTGAGCATGGTGGGTAAAGTTTGCAACTTTCCTACTCTATAGGCACTACATTGCTATATTCTACTAGTTAGTTGGTCCAATTTTAACTTTCATGTTGCTTCCATTTTTCAACCTTGGGCTAGTCTAGAGGTAGAAGATGAAGTTGACCATATGTTGACCTTTTGACTATGAAATGAGTATGGAATGGTATGAGCTAGTTCTTGCATATATAGGATAGAATTGTTGATGGATATCAAAATGATGGTTGCATGCATTGAATTCTTGTGATTTTTCTTTAGATATGTGCAATATTGTTCATAATCAATATTTAAGATTGACAAGTGTTTTTCCTTGTGTTGCTTTGGTTACCTATGTTATAGGAAGTGTTTTTCCTTGTGTTGCTTTGGTTACCTATGTTATAGGAAAGATGTCTTCGCCATATGACCTTGCACAACAGATTGCTCAAAGGCTCCATTCGCCATATGACCTTGCACAACAGATTGCTCAAAGGCTCCAAAGGCCATATGACCTTGCACAACAGATTGCTCAAAGGCTCCAAAGACCATATGACCTTGCACAACAGATTGCTCAAAGGCTCCAAAGATGGAAAGCCCCGACAGATGGAAACAGTGCTAGGGACACTAACACTCGTTACTTTGAAGTATCCACCGGAAATCAAATTCTACTAATGACTGCTAGAATGCTAGGTCGGTACAGGCAGTTGTTAAACTACCCTATTGTGCAATGGAGATATGTAGACTTGAGAGTGTTGGAGGATTATGAGTGCAAATATGGACTGGAGAGGTTGATTGCAGAGCCATATTGGAACAATCTTCTAAGCTGGAGACATGATACTTTTATCCCTCTAGTACATGAGCTTATCGCAAGTTTGAATGTTGACGGAATAGCTCGAGATCTCTATAGCCCTACCATTAAGTTTAGACTCTTCAACCAGGACTATAATATATCGGCCAACCGTTTGGGTGTTCTCCTTGGATTTTATGACGAGGATGATCAATCAAAGCACTGGTACTGGAGACTAAGGCATGACTTTAGAGACAGAGATTTACCGAGAACATATTGGTCGAAGATTGCAAGACAAGGAGTCGAATGGGAAGGGTTAAGAGTGAGAATCTCTCAGATTATAAGGGAGGATTTAAAGGTTTTATGGAAGGTAATCGCTCATTCATGGGAAGGAAGGCCTGAAACATATGACCGAGTCTCAAAGGCGGAGTTGTTCATGCTTTGGAGTATGGACACAGGGAACTCGGTGAACATGAGCTCGATTTGTAGAAACTTGCTTGTTGCACAACAACAAGAGTCAGCTAGGGCAATCTTCATAGGCCCCTTGGTGACAAGGCTATGCGTCTCCCTAGGCAATCAAATGAAAATGAATTGGTTCGAACATCGGCTTCCAGGAGCGCATATAGTTCCTTTATCTCCCGAGGACGTCGCAAAACTTCACTTGAGACAACTAGTGCGAACGAGGGTAGATGAGGAGATGGCGGATGATCACGCTAACACGCCCATGACGTCCCCAGGATTGACTCCTTCTCCGATGTCATTCAATTCCCCGTCTCTCCCGGAAATGTATTCGCCGTTGGATTCTTCAATGTATTCTCCACCACAAAGAGAGCCCGGACCGTCTGTACCTCCACCACAACCTGAAGAGCAAGACCCCAACTCCTCTAGATTCAACATTCCGAGCTGGTTCACCCCAGTCACTGATTGTAGATCCCTCCAAAATTTCCAATACCAATTGCACTTGGAGCAAATGCAAAAGCTGGATGAGATTTCGAGAGAGATCAAGGAAATCAAGAGAGCATGAAGGAAAGAAGAAACTGAAGAAGAGAAAAGACAAATCTTGATGATGATGACTTGTGATCTGTTAACTCTGAACAATTGATTGTGGACAATCTCTTTACTTTTGTTTATATTTTTAGCTATATTTCTGTTTATGTTTTATCTTGCACGTTTCGTCTAGCCAAAGACGTTAAACGTGGCGCTTATGGGAAGCAACCCACAAATAAGAAGAAGAAGGGACCACTCCACCAACAACCATGAAAGACCAATCTTGAAAGGTATAATTTCAATTCCTAATTTATTTCTTTACCTTTACTCTAACCGTGTTTAAAGGGCGAACTCAGATTGCAAAAGCTTTGATAAGGATACAAATTGTAAGTATTTCTTTTATCCTGATTCAATGCCCTGTTTTGGTTTACTTTATTTTTCTAGAATCGCAAATGAAGAGCTGCATAAAACTGTTGTGTTGGATGTAGTCTCTTTGTTAGAACTGTTTTAGCCCAGTTCGCACTTTTAAGTGTGGAAAAAGGGCGTGTGTAGAACCCTTAAACATATATCCTTTTTCCTCCGTTCCTTATGGAAACATCGAGGACGATGTTTATTTTTAAGTGTGGAAATGGTGTATGCTTCTTGAAACAGTTGATTGATTAAGTGATAAGGTATAGGAACCTAGAGGGTGTGTTATTGCCAATACTATTTAGGAGGGCTCCTAACCTTGTGCCAAGAATTGAATGTCTTAAATATGCTTTGGAAGCTTCACTTTGCACCAATTTGCACATTTTGACCCAATTTGAAAATTTTGATGAGTGCTTGCATGATTTCACCTTGTATTTTGTTTGGACCTCAGTCAATGATCTCTTGAAGTGGGAGTGTGAATCCTTTGAGTTTTAGAAAGATAAGAATAGCGAAGCCTGGAAACTGAATTAATCTCAGCAGGACATGGGGCAAAAGGAGACCCTAAGTGAGCTATGAGTGAAAACAATCCCTAATCCCTAGAAAAAGGCATGAGGGGTTGATATGGTGAAACGTGAATAAAGGCAAAAGGCCATTCCTAGAGATAGAAGTGAGGTGAGCCATCTTGTCTGGATAAGGGGTAACCATTGTACTGTCTTCGAAAAAGCATGGATCTCCATGTGAAGTCGGTTACCCCAAAGAGATCTTGAAAGATGAGAAAATAGAGAGGAGGTGAGCCACTTCGCTAGGATTCAGGCACCCATTGCACTGACCTTCGAAAAAGCATGGATCTCCATGTGAAGTCGGGTAGCCTGATGACGTTATCCTAGGAAGCGAGAAAATAGAGTGATCGCCCAGGCCATGGCGATGAGCGGTCCATGTCCCTGCCCTCACTTATATAATGTAAAGAGGCTTTGGCGTTAGGGTGGAAATTGGCTAAGGGGTGAGCATCGTTCCCACTAGTCGGATCGGATGGAGGCCCCTAGAAAATACAAGGTGAAAACTCTTTTGTCACTTGCATGCTTGAAAGGTGTGAACAAAAATCTTCTCATGAAATATCCATCTCTCGAGACCTTGACTTCCTTAGCATATTTCTTACATTTGGTTGGCACGAGTTTAGTAGTCTTGGTAGATAGTGTAGGGGATTTCACCCGCTTAACTCCGAACACCTACACATCACTTGATCGATTAACCGTGAGAGAAAGATCTATCCCTGGTGCTTATATGATTAGTGTTTAGGAAAGTATGCTTGCTTGAGGACAAGCAAGGTTTAAGTGTGGAAACTTTGATAAGCGCCAAGGATAGCACTTATAAGGGGTCTTTATTAGATTAAAAGCGCATTGTTTTGACATCCAATTACAACAATTGGATGCATTTCAGCTCAAATGTGATCAATTTCTTCTAACAACATTTCCAGAAAGAGTTTTGAAGTATTTCACAGGTTGGAGAGGGATTTGAAGCTAAAATAGAGCAAAAGACAAACAAGCCGAAATGCAGTAGCGCCCCACGTAGCCTCACACGCGTGTGGCTGGGCGTGGAATTATTCCAGAGAGCCACCACGCCACTCACACGCGTGTGAGCAAGCGTGGTCGGGCCAAGGGCTATTTTGGGAAATTTGTTCCTTTTCTTTGTCACCTATATAAATCCCTTTTGCCCTAAACCTAAGGAAGGAGAGGAAGATAGATCAGAAAATTGATAGAATAGGATAGTTAGATCTAGAGGGTTTTCTCCCCTCTTGGGGGAAAATTCCTTCCATTCATAGTTAGAATAGATCAAGGGCAAGAAGGAAGATTGGGATTCAAGATCAAGATTGTAAGATCCCCTTTCTCAAGGGGTGGTAACCATTCTCTTCAATTTCTAATTCAATACTTGTTTCTTTGAATTTCCTTTTCCTTTTCTTGTTTCTTAGTATGCTAGAGTAGATTAGATAGGGGATTGGTGGCCCCATGGTAGATCTATGTGGATGTTTAATATTATTGCTTTGATTTGTGAATTGCTTGCTTGTTGGATGTTGAACTTGTGTGGATGATGTTTTTTAAGCTTTGTGCCTTTTGTGGCCACATTAGGTAGCAAACCCAAAGGAAGTGAGTGTGCGCGCGATAGCGGCCACCCACGAGTCTCACTCACCCACATCTCCGCTCTTAGTCCAAAAGAACAAGATCCGAGAGGAGTGGTAGACAAAGTGTTCGATGAAATGCCCCAACCGAATGAGGATGTGGGAGTCCAAAGTGTGACGCCACTTGGTAGTGTGCCATGAACTCCCTAGTCTATTCCACAACTTGCATTCACAAAACCAACCAAAGATAAACCACATGGAAAAGCCTAAAGCCCCAATCTCCACTCTACTTTTCTTTACTTTACACAACCTTTTATCAACCTTACCCTCTTACCAATGAATCCAACTCCTAGCCATTCCCGTAACTCCTTTCCTTCAACCTCTTAAATGCCAACCCACCCATTCGATTCCCATTCATCATCCTTGAGAGACACGACACTCGGGGAGTCTTGACTCTTTGTTTTACCACTACACCTTAACATACCCACTCACCCCATACAAACAATCATTGTCATTGTTCTAGGATTCTTTTGAACCGTAGGAGACTCCGAGTAGCCCTCTTCTAGGTACAAATGTGAGGAGGATAAATATGAATATCTGTATGTATGGGAGATGTATTGAAGAAGTTAAAATAGCCACAAGCAAAATTCATAAATCTTATTTCTCAAGAATAGATGTGAGTACATATTTTGTGAGAGGAATCTGGTTATTGAAACTGGAAAGCTTGAGCTAAGTAGTGGTACAAAAGGCATGCACTAACGTCAGATCTAAAGTATGCAAAACATACTAACCACATGTTTTTCACATAGAACTCAAATTGTTCCACTAGCAGGATTCAAGACTACTACTAAATGCAGAAATAATACCATTGAACAAGTTTTCAAAAAGCTACCGATTCATCAGAAGAAGAAGCAGCATCGCAATCTGGAGAATCCCCATCATAAGTGTTCTGGCGTAGTGTAGACAAGAGTCCAGTGATCCGAGCCTCATGTGAAGATAGCATCTGTCGGTGATCATAAATCAAACGAAGCTCATTTTCAAGGAAAGCTACGGTGACGCTCGTGGTGTCAACAGCTGATGATGGGCCAGCATTATCATTCGGCCCTGTGGTAAGCTTTGATAAGCTTTGGTTCAGAACAGTTGGAGAACACCTCCCAAACTGCAGGGCCACGCCCAGAACTTTATCACTAAAGATCAACCCGAGGTTTTTACAATACAAGGTTTAATGAATTACAAAATGAGGTCTACCACCTATTTAAACATTAACCTTATAATACAACTCTATGAAAAAGATTACAAATATAGTTTGAGCTAATTCTACCAATTACACAAACCATAACCAACCTGGATTTCGCTTCAGCTTGTACGAGTATCAAGTGGAGCAGTTACTCCGGATAGTACTCTTATCAGCCCTATTTTTCTTGAAGTTTCTTACATAAATTCTTTGGACAATTCTTGTAATAATGCTCTTGAAACTCCCAGGATCTTCATTACCATGTTCCCCTTTTATAGTGTAGGAGCCCCACAATTTTAGCTCATTTAATTCCATGTTGCCACTACTTTCACGTAGGAATTTGTGGAGATGAATTGTCAACCACAAGCTTTGAGAGAAAACAGTAACCTTCTTTGGTTTTGCATTTGACTTCTTAAACAAAGCCTCATCAACCCCATATTAAATATCAACCACCACATTTTTTTATAACCAACTAACATATGCCAATTTTAAGAACTAAATTAATATATACATATTAATTTTGTACTAACAGAGATGATGAAGGATTGAGGATTAAATGATGACCAAGATGGTGATTAAAATTTTGAATGATGATGGCAACTAACTAATAATGATGATATAATGGAATGATGATGATGAAATGATTATTATTGGGTTAATTATAGATTATGGATTATGGTGAGTAGTTGTTAATTATTGTGGTGTGATTGTAGCATAACAATGAAGCTTAACGATGGATTAAAGATGGGAATGAAGTAATTATATGATAATGAAGTTATCTATAATGTGTGATGGGTGTGATAATGGGTCCTTACATGAAAAGAGATAATATTGCCATTAGAACGATGGTTGATGGATTAATGGAAGGATGGCGATGAAGGGTTTAGTGTGGGAAAAGAGATAATATGTGAATATCCATGATGTTGAGATAGTGAAAATTTTAATGATAGCATTGATAACTGAATAAGGATTTTGATTGGTTCTTAGGTTCTCGTTGAAGTGACTAGCTTAGAAGTTAAGCTAAAGGTCGAGTGCTTAACTTTTGGAGCTTTAGCTGTGAGGTAAGTTTCTATGTCCGTAAAAATTACTTTGCCCTCTTAAATGTACTATTTATCTTATTTATGTCCTTAAACTATTTTAAAAATATGTTTTGGTTCAAAGGGTGATAAATAGCAAATTAGAGCTATGTATTTGTTGACTTGTGATTTATAAACCTAAATATAAATGTGTATGAGTATATGTATGAAATGACTATGGAAAACTAAGTAGATTGAAATGAGTGAAACTATACTTATTTTGGAGGGTATAAGGTTATATTTATTTTTGGAGGATAAATACTATTTTAGAAATATATATATTTTCTATGTGGAGGATAAATATTATTGTGGAGATAAATTATATTTTGAAAGAGTATGGATATTGACGGGTTATATATACCCTTATTTTACCTTGAAAATTATGATTTGAATAGCATACGGGAAAATGAGAATGTTTATGAAAACTCATTTTGGATAACTATTCTTATTTCTGGAGGAATATAAAAATGTACTTATTTTGGAGGTTTATCCCTTTCTGTGTGGATTGTGATGTGAATTGTGATGAGGGCTAAGGCCCAATGTTGGAATTAAACCTGGTAGAAATCATCCTGGGTTAGTATTTGAGCGGTAACCTGGTAGAAATCATCCTGGGTCACTAGGGTTGTTTACTACCTGCTGGGCTTGGAATCCCAATTAGAAGGTGTGCACACTTAAGGTAGTGGTCATGTTTCCATCGGTGGTAAAGTGGGGGTTGTGTGATGTGTTCAGTAGAGGGTTGCTATTCACTTAGGGCTTCATTGAGATGATGTCCATATTGTTGGTCCCAAGGGGATGGGGTACAAGTCTAGAGGGGGGGGGGTGAATAGACTTGTATAAGATTTTGCAAATCTTTTCGACCTCTCGTGTGTATTGAACTCAGGATGTTTAGGTTCGATACCTCACGAGGTGAAGACAAAGTTTTATGCGCAGCGGAAAT
>NC_044921.1:27206371-27219527 GCF_003576645.1 Ipomoea triloba
TGAAGACAAAGTTTTATGCGCAGCGGAAAAGTTATCCCCTTTTAGTTAGCACGAGTTTGAGTTAGTTCGAGAGGTGTGTTTATATGCAGTGCAATCGAGAGGTTAGCGAGAGATAAAAACATAAAGTAAATGCGAGAGAGATTTTTAAGTGGTTCGGCCAACCCGCCTACGTCCACTCTTCTTCCAGAAACTCCCTGGAAGGATTGCACTAAAACTTCCCTTTTTAGTACAATATTGAGCGCTTGAGCTTTGATCACGAAGCCCGCCTCAAGCCTCAGGTTTTTCGCCCCGCTTCTTGTTACTCCACCTATCGAGCACTTGAGCTTTGATCACCAAGCCCGCCTCAAGTCTCAGGATCTTCACAAGACAGCTCCCAGGTTACTCCGCCTCTCCTCAGGTTTTTCTCCCCGCTTCCAGTTACTACACCTCTCGAGCACTTGAGCTTTGATCACCAAGCCCGCCTCAAGCCTCAGGATCTTCACTAGACAGCTGCCAGGTTACTCCGCCTCTTCTTGCTTAATCCAAAGCAAGGACCTTTGGTTGTCACAGTTGAATGTAACAAGCTCCAATCTGACCAAAAGCTATCGTTGAATCAACTTCGATGTAGAGCAGCTTCGGTCACCTTCTAGATGTATAGCAGTTTAAGCTTTGTAACTCTCTCAAACACTAAGATGTGTTTTTTTCTCGCTATTTTGAATATCAGGATGATATTCCAGATTGAGCACTAGCACTTGAACGTTTGAATTAGACACCTCTTAAGATTTTCGAGTCGAACCGATCTCTTACGAAAATTCCCCCCTATTTTTGATCTGTGTCTTCACGTCCTTTTTATATGAGAGTAAATGAATAATTCCGTTGGAGGGAAAATTATTCCGTTTGAAATTTGTCTCCCATGCTGTGTATGGGACTTGCATCTTTTCAGCATTTTTCATGGAGTGGTGGTCTTGTAACTTGAACCTTTTGTTTGGTAGTGGATATTCCATAATCCACTTTCTTGAGTCCATGCTCCACTTGCTACTTTTGGTAAAAGTTACTCTTTTTAAATTCCCATTGATCCTCGTTTTAGGGAATAAGACCGACTTTGGATTAGTGCACCTTCTATCCGTTTGTTGTGGAATTCTGATGTGGCATCCACTTCTGGCACCTCCTTAATATTTTATCTCCATGATATTCTTCTTCTCCAAACTTTATTCATGCTTCCTGACGTCATTCAGCCTTTTGGAGAAGTGTCAGTTTATCGAGACCAAGTTGATGTCTCGATGATTCGATCTCTCGAACTCTGCTTATGTCTCGAACTGGATTGTTGTATCGAGAGGTACTACCTCTCGAACTCTGCTTATGTCTCGAGACTTAGTTGATGTCTCGCAGACCCTTATTCCTCCAGTGTCGTCTCGTGCCTTCTACTGATCTATCTATGAAATTACAACACGAGTCTTCTAAGATGTTCATACAAGTTTACCTCAAGCTTAAATATTTTCCGAGTTGAGCTCAAGTTACCCGGTTGTATTTTCGCTCTTAGTTTACTTGTCGAACTTACATTGATTCCTATCTTTCGAGACTTTAGGGGATTCTAAATTACATTTTTGGTATCATCAAAACCTAATACATTATGTTCCTAACAATTTCCCCCTTTTTGATGATGCCAACACTTATACTTACTCTATATGGCTGATTTGATAGAGGATAAACATAGATTTTATTTTCAGCGCATATGGTAAGTTTGACAATTATTTTACTAAAGCATGAATAAGCAAATTCACACAACACCCCCAGCAAAAGATATATATATTTGAGATTAAGGGAATGTTTACATAACTGAGCTTTAGTAGAAAAGTTTAAACCAAAAACATATAGGACCAAGAACAACATAAACAGCAATAAACTGTAATAAGATGGAGTTTGGGCCACGAGAGCTTACTTCTTGTTGTTGGCTTCCCTCTTCTTGTTAATAGCTTCTCGTGTCTTGATGGGGTCTTTCGGATTTACCAGGCTTATGTATTCGTCTGTAACATCTAGATGCCTGTAGTTTCTGTAAGCTTCCCCCACGAATTCTCCATCAATCACTCCATCTTTCCACCATGCAATGCATTCTTCTGGAGACATATTGCTGTGAACAGATATTCCAGTGATCTTCAGAAGCTTGAAAATCTCAAGAGTCAGTTTTTGTTCAGTATCTTCCCTGCTCCCAAACTTAAAGTTTGTCATGACAAGGTCGATCTTTCTTTCTTCTTCTGACTGTTGTTCTTGTCTTTTTCTTCTCCTTTCTCTGTCCTCTTCTCTCCTTTTCTCCATTTCCAGTGTACGCTGGACCCTTAAGATTTCTGCTCTTTTCGCTTCCTCCAGTTGTTTGCTCAATGATTTTGGAACTTTTGGAGGAGGTCCAGCTGGTTCACTTGCTGCCCTTTTCTTGCCAGTTGTTGATGTCCTTCCTTGTGTAGTTTCCCCCTTTGTGTAGTTTCCCCCTTTTTCCCTTTATTTTCCCCCTTGGTGGCATCATCAGTACGGGAAAGGAGGGTGGACATACCTTCGAAGAGTGCTTGAAGTTGGGCAGGCACTTGGTTCGACAGATCATCGAGTAGTGCTTTCATCATGTCCTGTCGAAGTTCACTGGAATACTGGAAGGCTCGAAGCTCTGCTCGTATCTCGGCTAATTCAGCTCTCGCACTTGCAGCCTCTGCTCGAGCTACAGCAGCTTCATCAGCGGCTTTCCGTGCTGCATCCTCAGCCCATACTGCCTGTTCGAGAAGTTCGGCATGACGGCCTTGGGATTCACTTGTGCCAGCAGCAGGCATTGCAGCATTGCGAACAACAACGAGTATCCTCTCGAGCTGAGCCATCTTCTGAGATTGATCAGCCATGAATTGACGCACTTCGCCAATGAAGACTTCTTCGGCCTGTTGATCATAGTCAGAAGTAGGAGAAGAGACGTGAGAAGTACCTTTTATCGGAGAGGACTTGGGTGCTTCCAGATTTCCACCCATGACTTGCAGTTGCGAGTCCACCTCTCGATTGAGTGTCTGAGGGGTCGCAGGGACACAGGGTTCAGAGCGCGAAGGTAGCTCCATGTCAGGCGCTTCCCGATTTCCACCTGAGGGATGGATCACTTCTTGCTCTTCACCTCTCGAACCTGGAGCCTCAGCTTCAGCGACTGTTGAGATTGGATCAGCCAGGGAGAGATCTTCGGTATTGGACGCTTCTCGGTTTCCATCCAATAGAAGTTCCCCCTCAGCGTCACCTCTCGAACCAGTGCTGGGAACTTGGTCATCTGCTGGTGAGGTTGGAGACGAAGTGTCGACAGGTGCTTCCCGGTTTCCACCTTCGATGGTCGCATCGTCCTCCTCAGTACCTCTCGAACCAGCAGGACTTGGGGCAATCTGCTCTAGGTGCTCATTGGACTGCACTTCGGTCTGCTCCGATGAGTCTGGAATGATAATTATTTCAGGAGCAGTAGGAAAACCCGGCAGTGTGAGCAACGGAACTTCACCCTCTCGAACTATCTGAGCTTCATCGTTGTCAACCGAGGGTGTGGACGTAGGTGGTGGCAAAAGAAGAACAGTGTTAGGAGCCACTTCAAGTGCTTCAGAGGTCTCGGATTCACCTCTCGAAGCTGCTACCTGTTCGTCCAGAGCAGATAAATTTACTTGGGACAAGGGGATTGCGGCTGTTGGTATTGGGTTCTCAGAATCATCTCGAGCAATCCCAGAGGTCTCTCCTGGACCTCTCGTATCCTCTACTTGATGTCCCAAGGATAATGCAGTGGCGAGCCTGATATCTTCTTGAAATTTAGCTTCTAATTCAGGATCCACTACAGGCTCGGCTTCAGCTTCTTGCGCATCAACAGCTATGCCCTTTCCCTTGTCAGATCGACCAAGATTTCTCCTGGTCACGTTCATCTCATGGGCAAGATTCAGAAGTTCAGTGGCTGGGATTGCAGTGAGGTTTAACCAATTTAAAGCAAAGTCTTCCTCAGCTACCATATCTGCTGCTCTCGAAACCAGTTGATCAATCGGACCTGTTCTCCAGTTGATCCATCAAAGCACTCTGGAGAAGTCATCCAAGCTAGACACATTTTCAGTACGTTGATCCAACTGAGAAGTGATTTCAGCATTCAGCTCATCAGAGTTAGCAGACAGGATTTCTGTTGCCGATGCAGCTTCCACTGTTATCTCTCGAACCACCTCTCGTGGTTCCTCTACTTCTGTCTGTACTGGATCACTGATCCCAGTACCTCCAATCTCTCGAACCTCCTCTCGAGGCTCGTCAGTAGACTCATCAGTACCCTCAGCATTATCACCAGCATGTAGACTAACAGATAAAGCTTCTGACAGAGACCTGGTAGGGGGCACTCTCTCAACCTCAGTGGCCAGTGTAGCCTGAGGTTCCCCCTGGGCTTGCGCCCTGTCTTCGAATGGTACTTGGATAACTGAGGGTGTTACCTCTCGAATCTGAGTGATGGCGATGGTTTTGGCTTTCTTGGCCCTCTTTGGCAAGGCAACCCTCTTGACCAGGGTATCCAGAGGCTCATCATCAGATTCCTTCTCCTTGGCTGGGGCTTTCCTTTTGCCCCTTCCCTTAGGCTTCGAGGGAGAAAGTGCACCCTTAACACCTTTAGCCTTTGAAGCTTGAGATTTCGTCCTACCCATATAGGTATTCCGATGAATCTCTCGCCCTTCCCTCAGTTCTAAGCCCTTCAAACTTAGAAGATATTGAACAACAAAACCGAAACCAACCTTTTTACTGATCGTCAGGTTGGTGTTGGAGACTGAGCTTTGCACCTGCTGTTGAAGAGAGTTGAAGATGATATGTGCCCAGTCCATTTTGTTGTTGTTCCAGATGGCGTGGAGGATTTTGAGGATGTCCAGATTGATTTCGTCAGTTCCAGACACCTTGCCGAGCACGAATTTCATTATAAGGTCAGCAGCAAGAGCAAACCTCTCCTTTAGGTGGAACTTGCGGAGGGCAGAGGATGCTCTGGGCGGTGCAGTCTCCAGTCGGATTTTATCCCAAAAAGCTTGCTTGTCCAAGTCGTAATCCGAGAGATGCTGGACTGCCTCCTCCGACGTCGCGAAGTCGAATGCCGCTCTGAGGTCACCTACAGAGGTCGTAATATCAATTTCATTGAAGCGGCTTTCAATCTTGCCCTTCGTCACCTTAGCATTCGCGAACCATTCTGTGAAGTCGAGGTCGTGAATGGTTCGGTAGTCGTGCGTCATATATTTCATTAGTCCTGCCTTCTCAAACTTCTTCAGGACTTTCTCCGCCATATTTGGATTTGACGAGTGGGTGATGAAGCCGTTTTTGTCAAGGATACTCCCCGCCTTGACTTGTTTGATCTAAGAGCGAATGTGTAGCAACTCCCTCTGATATGCGTCGGAAGATGAGGTTGATGTGGAGGATTCGGATGCCATTGTTGACAGATTTGAGGTTTTAGAGAGAATGTGTACAGTGTTTAGGATTTTGGGGTTTTGGGTATTCGGTTTGAGCTTGAATCCGGGTAAGGAAGAAGAATTTGGCTTTTATATCATGTGGATTCGGGTTGGATATATGGGTAGGGTTGAGAGCTTGACCCGAAAAAGGGATCCCGGTTAATTTAAAAGAATTTAAGGGTCAGAAATACCCTTTATAACGGTTATGTATGTAAGATATGGTAAGGGTATTTTGGTAAAATATAATGCGGTTTTGGATAGTGGGATATAAAGAGATGATATTTATATAAGCATGTTCCCACTTATCAAGATAATGCCTTTAAGAGCGGAAAAACCGTCAATAACCGAAGACCACGTGGCTAACATTAATGCCCAACATTAGCCATTCCACATATATCCGTTGAGCTCATTTGTTTTACCTCTCGAAGGTAAACTCTCGACGTTGCTAGTTTAAGGATCTTCCCCTTGAATGATTGATCCCTAAACCTCCTTATTCCTCCAACTAAGCACTCCTGTGGTTAAGGATCTTCCCCCTGAGTGATTGATCCCTAACCCTCCTTATTCCTCCATCTGAGCATTTCTGTGGTTAAGGATCTTCCCCCTGAGTGATCGATCCCTAACCCTCCTTATTCCTCCATCTAGAGATATGTAGATGGTCAGTTTGATATCTTTCGAAGTGATCTCTCGAACTACCCTTTTTCGAGACATAACGCAGATAGGCAAACTGAACATGTACCTCTCGAACTATCTTTCGAACACAGATTGCGATATGGAGACAAGATTGATTCATCAAAAGAAGATATCACTTGGAACATTTCCTTAAGTTCATTTAGTGATTTTCGAAAACATTACATATGAATCAATATCCTAATAGATTCCATAGAAACTTTTGTTTGGCCTTGGTCAGCCTAATAGGAATCTATCGTTAGAGCAGGAACTAGCCATCTAAAGTCCTATTTCTCTAATAACAGAACTAGGGGTGGCTACTCCCTTTCTTGTTCTTCTCTCCGCTGCTGCCTTCCTCACAGGCTTCATCTCCCTTTCCCTTGGTTCTCCATTTGGTTGAGGGAGGTCCTTTTCCAGAATGTGCAGCGATAGGAGTCCCACTTGTGCAAGACTCTTCTCCTGACTCCAGTATCCAATCGTTGTGGATCTCCTCGCATTTGGGGATCCATTCACCTTGGATGGGAATAGGATGCTGGCTTGGATTATCAGGAAACTCCGCAATCTGTTCACCCTTCGTTGATTCTGGATAGTTCTCTCCTTGAAAGTCNACCAACCTTTTTACTGATCGTCAGGTTGGTGTTGGAGACTGAGCTTTGCACCTGCTGTTGAAGAGAGTTGAAGATGATATGTGCCCAGTCCATTTTGTTGTTGTTCCAGATGGCGTGGAGGATTTTGAGGATGTCCAGATTGATTTCGTCAGTTCCAGACACCTTGCCGAGCACGAATTTCATTATAAGGTCAGCAGCAAGAGCAAACCTCTCCTTTAGGTGGAACTTGCGGAGGGCAGAGGATGCTCTGGGCGGTGCAGTCTCCAGTCGGATTTTATCCCAAAAAGCTTGCTTGTCCAAGTCGTAATCCGAGAGATGCTGGACTGCCTCCTCCGACGTCGCGAAGTCGAATGCCGCTCTGAGGTCACCTACAGAGGTCGTAATATCAATTTCATTGAAGCGGCTTTCAATCTTGCCCTTCGTCACCTTAGCATTCGCGAACCATTCTGTGAAGTCGAGGTCGTGAATGGTTCGGTAGTCGTGCGTCATATATTTCATTAGTCCTGCCTTCTCAAACTTCTTCAGGACTTTCTCCGCCATATTTGGATTTGACGAGTGGGTGATGAAGCCGTTTTTGTCAAGGATACTCCCCGCCTTGACTTGTTTGATCTAAGAGCGAATGTGTAGCAACTCCCTCTGATATGCGTCGGAAGATGAGGTTGATGTGGAGGATTCGGATGCCATTGTTGACAGATTTGAGGTTTTAGAGAGAATGTGTACAGTGTTTAGGATTTTGGGGTTTTGGGTATTCGGTTTGAGCTTGAATCCGGGTAAGGAAGAAGAATTTGGCTTTTATATCATGTGGATTCGGGTTGGATATATGGGTAGGGTTGAGAGCTTGACCCGAAAAAGGGATCCCGGTTAATTTAAAAGAATTTAAGGGTCAGAAATACCCTTTATAACGGTTATGTATGTAAGATATGGTAAGGGTATTTTGGTAAAATATAATGCGGTTTTGGATAGTGGGATATAAAGAGATGATATTTATATAAGCATGTTCCCACTTATCAAGATAATGCCTTTAAGAGCGGAAAAACCGTCAATAACCGAAGACCACGTGGCTAACATTAATGCCCAACATTAGCCATTCCACATATATCCGTTGAGCTCATTTGTTTTACCTCTCGAAGGTAAACTCTCGACGTTGCTAGTTTAAGGATCTTCCCCTTGAATGATTGATCCCTAAACCTCCTTATTCCTCCAACTAAGCACTCCTGTGGTTAAGGATCTTCCCCCTGAGTGATTGATCCCTAACCCTCCTTATTCCTCCATCTGAGCATTTCTGTGGTTAAGGATCTTCCCCCTGAGTGATCGATCCCTAACCCTCCTTATTCCTCCATCTAGAGATATGTAGATGGTCAGTTTGATATCTTTCGAAGTGATCTCTCGAACTACCCTTTTTCGAGACATAACGCAGATAGGCAAACTGAACATGTACCTCTCGAACTATCTTTCGAACACAGATTGCGATATGGAGACAAGATTGATTCATCAAAAGAAGATATCACTTGGAACATTTCCTTAAGTTCATTTAGTGATTTTCGAAAACATTACATATGAATCAATATCCTAATAGATTCCATAGAAACTTTTGTTTGGCCTTGGTCAGCCTAATAGGAATCTATCGTTAGAGCAGGAACTAGCCATCTAAAGTCCTATTTCTCTAATAACAGAACTAGGGGTGGCTACTCCCTTTCTTGTTCTTCTCTCCGCTGCTGCCTTCCTCACAGGCTTCATCTCCCTTTCCCTTGGTTCTCCATTTGGTTGAGGGAGGTCCTTTTCCAGAATGTGCAGCGATAGGAGTCCCACTTGTGCAAGACTCTTCTCCTGACTCCAGTATCCAATCGTTGTGGATCTCCTCGCATTTGGGGATCCATTCACCTTGGATGGGAATAGGATGCTGGCTTGGATTATCAGGAAACTCCGCAATCTGTTCACCCTTCGTTGATTCTGGATAGTTCTCTCCTTGAAAGTCNTTCGCGAACCATTCTGTGAAGTCGAGGTCGTGAATGGTTCGGTAGTCGTGCGTCATATATTTCATTAGTCCTGCCTTCTCAAACTTCTTCAGGACTTTCTCCGCCATATTTGGATTTGACGAGTGGGTGATGAAGCCGTTTTTGTCAAGGATACTCCCCGCCTTGACTTGTTTGATCTAAGAGCGAATGTGTAGCAACTCCCTCTGATATGCGTCGGAAGATGAGGTTGATGTGGAGGATTCGGATGCCATTGTTGACAGATTTGAGGTTTTAGAGAGAATGTGTACAGTGTTTAGGATTTTGGGGTTTTGGGTATTCGGTTTGAGCTTGAATCCGGGTAAGGAAGAAGAATTTGGCTTTTATATCATGTGGATTCGGGTTGGATATATGGGTAGGGTTGAGAGCTTGACCCGAAAAAGGGATCCCGGTTAATTTAAAAGAATTTAAGGGTCAGAAATACCCTTTATAACGGTTATGTATGTAAGATATGGTAAGGGTATTTTGGTAAAATATAATGCGGTTTTGGATAGTGGGATATAAAGAGATGATATTTATATAAGCATGTTCCCACTTATCAAGATAATGCCTTTAAGAGCGGAAAAACCGTCAATAACCGAAGACCACGTGGCTAACATTAATGCCCAACATTAGCCATTCCACATATATCCGTTGAGCTCATTTGTTTTACCTCTCGAAGGTAAACTCTCGACGTTGCTAGTTTAAGGATCTTCCCCTTGAATGATTGATCCCTAAACCTCCTTATTCCTCCAACTAAGCACTCCTGTGGTTAAGGATCTTCCCCCTGAGTGATTGATCCCTAACCCTCCTTATTCCTCCATCTGAGCATTTCTGTGGTTAAGGATCTTCCCCCTGAGTGATCGATCCCTAACCCTCCTTATTCCTCCATCTAGAGATATGTAGATGGTCAGTTTGATATCTTTCGAAGTGATCTCTCGAACTACCCTTTTTCGAGACATAACGCAGATAGGCAAACTGAACATGTACCTCTCGAACTATCTTTCGAACACAGATTGCGATATGGAGACAAGATTGATTCATCAAAAGAAGATATCACTTGGAACATTTCCTTAAGTTCATTTAGTGATTTTCGAAAACATTACATATGAATCAATATCCTAATAGATTCCATAGAAACTTTTGTTTGGCCTTGGTCAGCCTAATAGGAATCTATCGTTAGAGCAGGAACTAGCCATCTAAAGTCCTATTTCTCTAATAACAGAACTAGGGGTGGCTACTCCCTTTCTTGTTCTTCTCTCCGCTGCTGCCTTCCTCACAGGCTTCATCTCCCTTTCCCTTGGTTCTCCATTTGGTTGAGGGAGGTCCTTTTCCAGAATGTGCAGCGATAGGAGTCCCACTTGTGCAAGACTCTTCTCCTGACTCCAGTATCCAATCGTTGTGGATCTCCTCGCATTTGGGGATCCATTCACCTTGGATGGGAATAGGATGCTGGCTTGGATTATCAGGAAACTCCGCAATCTGTTCACCCTTCGTTGATTCTGGATAGTTTTCTCCTTGAAAATCTTTGGACTTGACTGCCGGTTTCTTTCCTCTATAAAAGAATGGAACATCATCTTTTCCTTTCTTTTTCTCCATGGGAAGTTGATGGTATGAACTTCTGAGAGAAAATCCTTCTATTTATAGCCCAAAAGGTTACCACTGTTGAGTCACGGGATGCGATATGAATGACCATTCAATGCTTGTGTAACTCCAAAGCTGCCATAAAGTTGATGAAACCGCTCCTCACATGCGAAACAGTTCATGGCACTAAATACAAGAAGATAAGATTTGACCACTCATCCCAATTCTATCATTCCCAATTCTAACCTTAGTTGAGAGAATCTATTTTCACATAACGCTTTTGTGAAAATATCTGCTAGTTGCTCCTCCGTTGCAACGTATTCCAAAGTTATATCCTTTTTCTCAACATGGTCTCGGATGAAGTGATACTTGATATCAATGTGTTTTGTCCTTGAATGTAACACTGGATTCTGAGTAATAGCTATAGCACTGGTGTTGTCACACATGATCTTAACCTCTTTACATTCAACACCATAATCCAGTAATTGTTGCTTCATCCATAAAACCTGAGCACAGCAACTTCCAGCTGCTACATATTCTGCCTCAGCGGTGCTTGTAGCTATCGAATGCTGTTTCTTGCTAAACCATGAGACAAGTCTTCCACCTAGAAACTGACATGTCCCTGATGTGCTCTTTCGATCTATTTTACAACCGGCAAAGTCTGCATCTGAATAACCCATAAGTTCGAAAGATCCACCTCTCGAATACCAAAGTCCAACACTTTGCGTACCTTTGAGATATCTAAGGATCTTTTTAGATGCATTTAAGTGACTTTCCTTAGGACTTGCCTGAAATCTAGCACATACACCTACTGCAAAGGATATATCTGGTCTACTAGCAGTTAAATAGAGAAGAGATCCGATGATACCTCGATATGTAGTTTGATCGACCTCTCGACCTTCACTGTCGACATCGATACGTAGAGAGGTTCCCATGGGTACTTTGACTGAGGATTTCCCTTCTATATTGTATTTTCTGAGCAGATCCTTGGTGTATTTCTCCTGATTGATGAAGATACCTTCCTTAAGCTGTCTCACTTGTAATCCAAGGAAGTAGCTGAGCTCTCCCATCATGCTCATCTCGAACTTCCCCTTCATCAATCTGGAGAACTTCTCGCACAAGTTTGGATTGGTGCTTCCAAAAATGATATCGTCCTCGCACAAGTTTGGATTGGTGCTTCCAAAAATGATATCGTCCACATAGATTTGCACATTGGTGCTTCCAAAAATGATATCGTCCACATAGATTTGCACTAATAAGATGTGATCCTCATCCTTAATTCTAAACAGTGTTTTGTCCACTAGGCCTTTGGTGAACCCACACTGAAGTAGAAAAGAGGATAAGGTATCATACCAAGCTCTCGGAGCTTGTTTTAAACCGTAAAGTGCCTTCTTTAATTTGTATACTTTGTCAGCTCCCACGTCCTTCAAGAAACCCGGAGGTTGTTCAACGTACACCTCTTCTTCGAAAAGTCCGTTCAGAAAAGCGCTCTTGACATCCATTTGATATACTTTAAAGTCTTTGAAGGCAGCATATGCGAGAAAGATGCGTATTGCTTCGAGACGTGCCACTGGAGCGAAGGTTTCATCAAAATCTATTCCTTCCTCCTGACAATAGCCTTTGGCAACAAGTCTGGCCTTGTTCCTAACAATGACTCCATCCTCATTCATCTTGTTTCTGAAAACCCACTTTGTACCAATGACATTCTGATGATGAGGTCTCGGAACTAGTTCCCAAACATCGTTCCGTTCAAACTGATAAAGTTCCTCTTGCATGGCTTGCACCCAATCTGGATCACATAGAGCCTCATCGATCACCTTAGGCTCTATTTGTGATAGAAAGCAAGCAAACATGCTTTCTCTGTATGCTGATCTGGTCCGAACTCTGTCACGTACATCTCCAATTACTTGATCAGCAGGGTGACTTCTCAGCCATCTTAGGTCGGGTTGTGGCTCCTCAGTTGATACTTCCGTTGAAGGTTGAGATGTGGGTTGAACATCTATGATCTGGATTGGATCAACTGAGTCAGGAGCTTTCTTCTTTGTAGACACTTCATCATCTGATTCTGACTGGAGTTCCGCTACGTCTCGAACTATCGACTGCTTGTCTTCGAGAGGTAAGTTTGATCTCTCGATAGACTCTGGCTGATCTTCCTCAGCTGCTTCCATTGGCTTTGATGGTTGATATGTCGATGCTCCATCATCAAAAGAAACATGTATGGATTCTTCAACCACCAATCTCTGCTTGTTGAAGACTCTGAATGCTTTACTTGTCGATGAGTATCCCAGAAATACTCCATCATCTGCCTTTTCATCAAAAGTCCTTAGCTGAGTCTTCCCATTGTTGTGGACATAGCATTTGCACCCGAATGTGTGGAAGTAGCTTACATTCGGTTTTCTTCCATTCCACAACTCATATGGAGTCTTTCCAACTCCTTTCACGATCAAGGACCGATTTTGGGTATAGCATGCTGTGTTGATTGCTTCTGCCCAAAATCCTTGAGATATGTTGGCTTGCGAGAGCATGGTCCTTGCAGCTTCTTTGAGAGTTCTGTTTCTTCTTTCAGCTACCCCGTTCTGTTGAGGCGTTCGAGCAGCTGACAGCTGATGATGAATACCGTTCTCGTTGCAGTAGCTCTCGATAACTTGATTAATCTTTAGTATCGAGACATCCTTTTCAACTTGCACTTGCTTCAAAAGATTTGGCAGGGCAACTTTTGTCTCGCTTTTCTTGGTTAAGAACACGGTCCAGGTGAATCTTGTGTAGTCATCTACTACCACAAGAGTGTACTTTCTTCCTCTCATGCTGGGTGGGTCTACTGGGCCAAATAAGTCCATATGGAGAAGACTTAGTGGTCTAGTAGATGATGTCTCGGCTTTGG
>NC_044921.1:27219746-27221607 GCF_003576645.1 Ipomoea triloba
CCCCCTTGATCACCAATTCATTCTTATGAACTTCACCGACAGCCTTTGTGCGACCTTTCTTCTCGTTGTCTCCAAATGTCACCGAGGGACCTTCGATAGGATGGATGTTCTATGAACCATATGTCCCTGGTGTCCTGCAAGCAGATCAAGCAGATTTAGGTACCCAAACTTTGGGTCCTGGTTGGTTAGTAAGTTTAGGCATCCATTTATACCTTGGACCCATTACTCCGGGCCTAGGTGCAATGTAGCCATTGTACGTTTGATAATTATAAGGAATGCTAGCAAAGGTTTTGGGCCTCTTTGGTGCATAAATCAACTTAGGTATAGACTTTTCGATCGGCTTATGCACCATGCCTTTCATACGCTGTTTGGTCATGTGAAATTGCTGAAAGTGAGGTTTCTTCCAGAACTTGTGATTTGATGACCAATTCTCACTAGATGGATAGAGTCTTCCTTTCTCCATCCGTGAGTTCCTAACTATGTGGATCTCAGACCTTCCATATTTGCCTTGAGGTGCATTATATGGAGTGTAGCTCTTTTTGTACTTGGAATGGCCNCGCTGTTTGGTCATGTGAAATTGCTGGAAGTGAGGTTTTTTCTAGAAATTATGATTCGATGACCAATTCTCACTAGATGGATAGAGTCTGCCTTTCTCCATCCGTGAGTTCCTAACTTTGTGGATCTCAGACCTTCCATATTTNTTAGTGAGTTTAGGCATCCATTTATACCTTGTGCCCATTATTCCAGGCCTAGGCGCAATGTAGCCATTGTACGTTTGATAATTATAAGGAATGCTAGCAAAGGTTTTAGGCCTCTTTGGTGCATAAATCAACTTAGGTAGAGACTTTTCGATCGGCTTATGCACCATGCCTTTCATACGCTGTTTGGTCATGTGAAATTGCTGGAAGTGAGGTTTTTTCTAGAAATTATGATTCGATGACCAATTCTCACTAGATGGATAGAGTCTGCCTTTCTCCATCCGTGAGTTCCTAACTTTGTGGATCTCAGACCTTCCATATTTTCCTTGAGGCGCATTATATGGAATGTAGCTCCTTTTGTACTTAGAATGGCCTTGCGAGAGATAGCAAGGTGATCTCTCGATATTGTTTACCCGACCATTCTTCGTAGCTTTCCTATACTTTCCATTGCTGGTGTATAGGGACAGTTTATGAATAGCTACTCTGGTCTTTTCTGTTGGTCTTTTATGACCTTTATTTGGTTTGGGTTGAGATCCTCCATTTCTTGAAGTTCCCAAACCATTGGTCTGTTTATCTCTCGAGAGATGGTCTTGATGGAACCCTAGACCGGTTCTATCACTTGTAGGTCTGTGATCAACCACCATTTTCTCCATAGCTTTGGAGGAATTAGTGTATGATGCTATGACCTTTCGAAGATTANTCTGTTTATCTCTCGAGAGACAGTCTTGACGGAACCCTAGACAGTCTTGATCATTTACCATTTTCTCCATAGCTTTGGAGGAATTAGTGTATGATGCTATGACCTTCCTAAGATTAAGCTCTCTGGTTTCTCGAGCTTTGCACTCTTCAGTCAGTAGGATTACTTTAGCTTCTAACTCACTTACTTTGAGAGTTAGCTCTGAATTCTCTTTCGAGACGTTCTTAAGCATATCTCTTTCAGCAGTTAGCTTGCTGTTTTCTTCCCTGATTTTGGCATGAGTGCTGTTAGCGATACCGAGATCCCTTTTAAGTGTTTCAAGCATCTCAAAGGGATCTTCATCGCTTCCAAACGAAGAACATCGAGAGGTAGAGGTAGAGCAGCGAGATGTGGAAGTAGAGGTTACCTCATTGTCAATGGCCATTAGACATTGATCCTCTTCTTCCTCGGTGTATAAGCAGATGAG
>NC_044921.1:27221709-27260013 GCF_003576645.1 Ipomoea triloba
ATTGATAGCTTCATGAAACGAGATTCCATGCTGTCGATGCTCTCCCCTGGCTTCATCTTGAAGTCCTCGAACTTCTTCATGGCCACGGTGAGCTTGTTCTCCTTTTCCTGTTCGTCACCTTCACCAATTAACATCAAAGTATCCCATACCTCTTTCGCCGTTTTGCACTTTCTTACTTTTGGGAAGATGGTTTCGTCTATAGCTCTGAAGAGAATATCCTTGGCAATGTTGTCCAGGTTGTTTCTCTTCCTATCATCACTTGTCCATTCTTCCCTAGGTTTTGGGATGTACTTTGGTGTTTCCCTGGTTTGCTCAGCAGCGGTGTTTACCATTAAAATCTTGACTGGTCCAGATGTTATCACTTCGGCCATCTCATCATGGAGGGCTGATAGATACGCAAGCATGCGTGTTTTCCAGTCATCGAACCTGCTAAGATAAAAAAGGAGATGTCTCGACAACATGCTATCCATTTTAAAAATTATCTCGTGCTTTGAAAGATTTTTAAAGAGTTTTCAAAGAATGATCTCTAGGCAATATAAACGAAGGTTTATATCGATCAGAGAACTTGCTCTGATACCAATTGTTGGTCCCAAGGGGATGGGGTACAAGTCTAGAGGGGGGGGGGGGTGAATAGACTTGTATAAGATTTTGCAAATCTTTTCGACCTCTCGTGTGTATTGAACTCAGGATGTTTAGGTTCGATACCTCACGAGGTGAAGACAAAGTTTTATGCGCAGCGGAAAAGTTATCCCCTTTTAGTTAGCACGAGTTTGAGTTAGTTCGAGAGGTGTGTTTATATGCAGTGCAATCGAGAGGTTAGCGAGAGATAAAAACATAAAGTAAATGCGAGAGAGATTTTTAAGTGGTTCGGCCAACCCGCCTACGTCCACTCTTCTTCCAGAAACTCCCTGGAAGGATTGCACTAAAACTTCCCTTTTTAGTACAATATCGAGCGCTTGAGCTTTGATCACGAAGCCCGCCTCAAGCCTCAGGATCTTCACTAGACAGCTGCCAGGTTACTCCGCCTCTCCTCAGGTTTTTCTCCCCGCTTCCAGTTACTCCACCTCTCGAGCACTTGCGCTTTGATCACCCAGCCCGCCTCAAGCCTCAGGATCTTCACTAGACAGCTGCCAGGTTACTCCGCCTCTTCTTGCTTAATCCAAAGCAAGGACCTTTGGTTGTCACAGTTGAATGTAACAAGCTCCAATCTGACCAAAAGCTATCGTTGAATCAACTTCGATGTAGAGCAGCTTCGGTCACCTTCTAGATGTATAGCAGTTTAAGCTTTGTAACTCTCTCAAACACTAAGATGTGTTTTTTTCTCGCTAATTTGAATATCAGGATGATATTCCAGATTGAGCACTAGCACTTGAACGTTTGAATTAGACACCTCTTAAGATTTTCGAGTCGAACCGATCTCTTACGAAAATTCCCCCCTATTTTTGATCTGTGTCTTCACGTCCTTTTTATATGAGAGTAAAGGAATAATTCCGTTGGAGGGAAAATTATTCCGTTTGAAATTTGTCTCCCATGCTGTGTATGGGACTTGCATCTTTTCAGCATTTTTCATGGAGTGGTGGTCTTGTAACTTGAACCTTTTGTTTGGTAGTGGATATTCCATAATCCACTTTCTTGAGTCCATGCTCCACTTGCCACTTTTGGTAAAAGTTACTCTTTTTAAATTCCCATTGATCCTCGTTCTAGGGAATAAGACCGACTTTGGATTAGTGCACCTTCTTTCCGTTTGTTGTGGAATTCTGATGTGGCATCCACTTCTGGCACTTCCTTAATATTTTATCTCCATGATATTCTTCTTCTCCAAACTTTATTTATGCTTCCTGACTGTCATTTAACCTTTTGGAGAAGTGTCAGTTTATCGAGACCAAGATTGATGTCTTGATTGTTTGATGTCTTGATCCCCATGTATCGAGAGATCTATCTCTCGAACTCTGCTTATGTCTCGAACTGGGTTGTTGTATCGAGAGGTCATACTTCTCGAACTNCCTCAAGTCTCAGGATCTTCACAAGACAGCTCCCAGGTTACTCCGCCTCTCCTCAGGTTTTTCTCCCCGCTTCCAGTTACTCCACCTCTCGAGCACTTGAGCTTTGATCACCAAGCCCGCCTCAAGCCTCAGGATCTTCACTAGACAGCTGCCAGGTTACTCCGCCTCTTCTTGCTTAATCCAAAGCAAGGACCTTTGGTTGTCACAGTTGAATGTAACAAGCTCCAATCTGACCAAAAGCTATCGTTGAATCAACTTCGATGTAGAGCAGCTTCGGTCACCTTCTAGATGTATAGCAGTTTAAGCTTTGTAACTCTCTCAAACACTAAGATGTGTTTTTTTCTCGCTAATTTGAATATCAGGATGATATTCCAGATTGAGCACTAGCACTTGAACGTTTGAATTAGACACCTCTTAAGATTTTCGAGTCGAACCGATCTCTTACGAAAATTCCCCCCTATTTTTGATCTGTGTCTTCACGTCCTTTTTATATGAGAGTAAAGGAATAATTCCGTTGGAGGGAAAATTATTCCGTTTGAAATTTGTCTCCCATGCTGTGTATGGGACTTGCATCTTTTCAGCATTTTTCATGGAGTGGTGGTCTTGTAACTTGAACCTTTTGTTTGGTAGTGGATATTCCATAATCCACTTTCTTGAGTCCATGCTCCACTTGCCACTTTTGGTAAAAGTTACTCTTTTTAAATTCCCATTGATCCTCGTTCTAGGGAATAAGACCGACTTTGGATTAGTGCACCTTCTTTCCGTTTGTTGTGGAATTCTGATGTGGCATCCACTTCTGGCACTTCCTTAATATTTTATCTCCATGATATTCTTCTTCTCCAAACTTTATTTATGCTTCCTGACTGTCATTTAACCTTTTGGAGAAGTGTCAGTTTATCGAGACCAAGATTGATGTCTTGATTGTTTGATGTCTTGATCCCCATGTATCGAGAGATCTATCTCTCGAACTCTGCTTATGTCTCGAACTGGATTGTTGTATCGAGAGGTACTACCTCTCGAACTCTGCTTATGTCTCGAGACTTAGTTGATGTCTCGCAGACCCTTATTCCTCCAGTGTCGTCTCGTGCCTTCTACTGATCTATCTATGAAATTACAACACGAGTCTTCTAAGATGTTCATACAAGTTTACCTCAAGCTTAAATATTTTCCGAGTTGAGCTCAAGTTACCCGGTTGTATTTTCGCTCTTAGTTTACTTGTCGAACTTACATTGATTCCTATCTTTCGAGACTTTAGGGGATTCTAAATTACATTTTTGGTATCATCAAAACCTAATACATTATGTTCCTAACACATATCCCACTATTGTGATATTGAGATTGAGATTGATACATTCACTTATTTAATATAATATATTAATATTGAAAACTATGATTTGAATTCCTCCCTATCTATAATTATTGACATATCTGTTTTGAGAATGACTTATGAGAGAGTCTATACTGGAAATGATTACTTAAGAATATCTATATCTTGTGATGAGTACTTATTGAGTAAACTATATGTTGTTGTGAATTCTTCTATATACTTATATATACTATACCTTTGGAAATATTTATAAGAAATGATGAGCTTTATATTCCTCCATACTTGACTTATATATCTATTTATAATGATTATTTGGAGGTTATGCTTTGAAACGGTTGTTGGTTGAGAGTTGCTATAAAGAGCATTCGTAACTTGAAAATCCTCCTTACTTATGATATTTGAAGAGTGACTAGCCATCGGTTATAAAATTATTACTAGTAAATTACCCGTGCGATGCACGGATGAAATTTTTTTATTATATATTTAGATAATAAAATTAAATATGAAATTATAAACAATTCTAATATTTTAAAATGTACATTTATTTGTTTATAAAATTAATGTAAAAGTATCACTCAATTAATTGAATAATATATGACTCGTTTATCTGCAATTATTTTGAAAAAATCAATATGTAATATAATTTATGTAAATTTATTATTACTAATATAAATATAGAAAAAGGAGAAATAATTCAACTGTAATTATTATAAAAATAAATACAATGACCCATGTTTAGCTTAATTACCATAATACGGAGTAATTATTAAGCAATTATACTAATTCTATGCAATTATACCTTTATACCTTAAGTATATTTATTTTCACCATATCGCATTTACCTTTTTCATCATTCTCCCTATCTAAATAATAAAATTAATGATGAAATTATAAATAATTCTAATATGGCTCTGTTTGGCAGAGCTTATTTAGGAGCTTATAGCTTATTTTAAGCTACTAATAAGCTATAAGCTCTGTTTGGTAATGTTCCTAAAATAAGCTAGTAGCTTAAAATAAGAGCTTATTTTTGAACGCTACCGTTCAAAATAAGCTAGTAGCTTCCTAACTTTTTTTCGATCTTTAACCTTATTATTTTAAAGAAATGACATTCTTTTCCCTTCTCAATTAAAATCTTTTTGGCTAAACCTTTTCAACTTTTTTTCTCTTCAGTATGTTTGGTTGCAATTTTAATTAACATTTGTGTTTGAACATTGATTTTTGTATGAACTAATCTTATAAACTATAAACATTTTGTTTTACTTTACATGTTTTCAAATATATTTTCTTACTTTATATTTTATTAAAATATATTGATTTTACTATTTTATATTTTAATATATAAACAAACCTATTTAAATTTAAAACTATATAAATTTTATGAATATGTCTTTTTTAGTCTTTTTACATTTACCGGCTTATCAAAAAACTAATTTTACCAAACACTTTTAAGCGTAGCAGCTAGCTTAATAGCTCTTTAAATTTCAGCTTCGAGCTTATAACTTTTCACTTTTCAGCTACTTTTCAGCTTTCAGCTACCTTTTCAGCTAGGTTTGCCAAACATAGCCTTAAAATTATACATTTATTTGAAATTATAAGATTTGTATATTAGTGTTGAAATTGATTACTTAACATTTATATTATCAAAAGTCTAAAAAAAAAAAAAGAAGGTAAAGCATGACTAATTGATATTAGTTGAGGTTAAAAAAAAAACCAAAAATCAAATAAAGAGAATCTCTATGTTTAATTACCATAGTAAGATTAAAGTGTTAAATACAAGTTGGTAATATAGAAGTAATATATGTATATTTAATTTCCTTCAAGTATGGAAATAATATATGTATATTTATTTCTTGTTAATTACCCACCGTAATATGTGTATTTTTAATTTCTTGTATGGGCAGGATAAATTATCATTAATTTCAATAAAAATGAGGCTATTTTATTATGATTACTATATGGTAATTAAGTAGTATATATTATTCTTAATTAATATTATGCTAATATGAATAATTATGGTAATTAAGGAATATATATTGTATATTTAATAAAATAATATGTATATGTTTAATTTTGTTTAATTATGGACGTAATATATATACGTTTAATTTTTTTTAATTATGTTCATAATATGTGTTTGTTTAATTTCCTTTAATTATGTCTGTAATATGTGTACCATTAATTTCCTTAATTGATTATATAAAATCTGTATAATGACAAGTATAAAAAAATTATTTAATAAAAGTATAATGTGTGAATTAATTTCTTATTTACCATAATTATTAAGATTTTATTCAAAAGTAGCCATTATCAAAATTTTATATGTGTAATAATATGTGAATTTAAATAATTTGCATAATTGCGTGGATATAATAATTTGTGGATTGGATTAATTATCATAATTTCTTAATCTCCTTTAATTATGGACATAATATGTGTATTATCAATTACCTTTAACTGATTAGATAAAATTTATATTACAGAAATTATTAATTATCTAATTGTCATAATTTTAAAGATTTTATTCTAATCAACGGAAGTGCACGAGTAATTGATATTATTTGAAGTAAAAAATAAAATAAAAATGTCCTAAGAAAGAATTCTCTATGTTTAATTACCATAATAAATTTAAATATTTAATACGATTGATAACTACCACGGGTTATAGATGGTAAATAATATATGGTAATTATACTATATTCTCTATATAGATTACCATAATAAACGGATTAACATATGGATCAGTATTTAAAAAAAAAAAGGAGAGGAAAGCCTTTTAGGTAAGATATATTAGGATAGAAAAATTATATTGTTTGGGAATAGGAAAATCTCAATGGCAAGTATTACATATATTTATATGTCTCTATGATATGATTTGAATTTTAATGTATTATTTTAAACAAAAGAAAAAAATTTTAAAAAGTTGATTTTCTAGAGCTTAAAATTATAAGAAGAAAAAAAATCCTCCTACTGTATCGTCCCCATTCCTCTCCACCACTATTGTACCATTGTAAAATAATAAGGCCTCCAATCCTCCTCCATTCATTTCTGCAACTTTAATTTCATCATTGGGAGAAGAACTTTAATTTCATCATTCATCTTCTCCCCCGACCAACCCATATATATATATATATATATATATATATATATATATATATATATATATATATATAAGGGATCATGTGAAATAATTTCCTCATGTGACAAATAGGATGAAATCTAGGCCATTGGATTTAATATTAATAGATGATCTAAGTCATTCAATTTTAAAAAATTCGCATTAGTTAAATTGTATTGTTTTTAACATTTGTGGTTATAATTGTCATTATCCCTTTCCATTGCCTTTCCCGCTTCTCCCCTATACGCAGTACAGCGAAGGTTTCTGTTCATTCTCTTGATCAAAGCACGTTCCGGCGAAGAAGACGAAGACAAAAGGCGACGAAATCACGGAGTAAATTTCAGGCGAAGGCAAGGTTCTGCGATCATCTTTCCAGCGAAGTCGACAAGGACAACGAGAAGGCAAAAGTTTGATCTAGTTCATCACTCCGGCATACAAACAATTTGCGAGGACAATTGACGGAAAGAGTTATTATTGCGATTACACTTCTGCGTTTCGTCTTGAACAGGCTACTCTCCGGCGAAGAAGACGAAGTGAAGTTGATGAATTCTACGATTGAACAACGTGCACTGTTAGTTGAGAAAATATGCACTACTAGGAACAAATATTTGCACTATACGATTGTAAATTATGCACTGCAAGTATTTATGAAAAAATAGTGTGATTTGTGCATTTTTAGTTGATTAGCCACAAGAATGTGCACTGTTAGGGATAAAATTTGCTCTGTATAGCATAAAAACATGGATTACAGAGCTTAAACCTAATCTATAAGATGGATAATAGCCTAACTCTATGACTGAATAACTAGCATTGTTAATTAAGAAAAGAGTTTTTTCCCAAAATGGTCCCTTGACTATTGCTCATTCTCAATTTTGCATTTCGACTTTCAATTGCACCTAATGTGGTCCCTCGACTTTCAAAAACTCACCCAATTTGGTCCTTCGTTACATATTCCGTCAAACCAGTGTTAAAATGGAGGGCATTTTCGTCCATTTACCTATTGTTAGCCTAATAAACATTGAGAAATAGTTGAGGGACCGCTTTGAGAATAGTCAAGGGACCATTTTGGGAAAAACTATTTTATTTATTTCATTTTTGTTTATTTTCATTTTTTAGACTCTATAAAATTAGAATTTCTATACATTTTTTTCTTACAAATATAAATAGTTAAAATCGTGCAATCCATCCTAAAAATTTTTAACTTTTTTACAAACTTTTTCCCTCTATCTAAATATACAAACTATTTGTATGCACATTTACAATAAGTTTCGTAAATTTTATAAATACTCAATTTTAAGCACCGATTAAAATAATTCTTAGTCACATCCGTAGTACTAAATATATTACTTTGGATTTTTTTATAAATAATATATAATATTATTAAACTCAAATAATTAAAAATAATGTGCCCACAGCACAAAGATTTTATGATTGACTTAAAAATTAACTATAAATTTTGTTGTTGAATACAAATTGACAATTATTAAACATTATTTATAATAATTATTGTGTCCCGTGTAATATACTAAAATTGTTAGGTAGGATTTTTATAATTAAGGTATAATTTAATTAAATCAATATTATTAAAAATAATGTGTCCACATTACAAAATAAATTATACTTGCCTTAATAATTAATAATTAATAAAAAATAAGAAGAGGAAAACATATAAAAGATGTCATATAATATCTTAAATAATGTAAATTAATATAAAATTTAATAATTACTTCGAAATCAAATACATAAAATATTGCAGGAAACATTGACGAGATTTTACTTTTCGGCTCACCTGAGAAGTTTACTAGAAAAATTTACTTTTCGGTCCAATATTTTCTCTACATTTTACACTCTTTGGGTGTCTACGCTTGAAAAAAATATATTATTTTCAATGGTAAAAGTAATATTTAATTAATGTGATACATAGTGATTGATTGTCTATGAACATTTAAAAAAAAAAAAGAAGAAGTATATGAGTATTTATGAAATTTACGGAACTTATTGTAAAAATTCATAGGAATAGTTTGTATATTTACAGGGGAAAAGTCTGTAAACAAAGTTAAAAATTTTGATGTTGGATTGCGCGATTTTAACTATTTATATTTATAGGAAAAAAATGTATAGAAATTCTAATTTTATAGAGTCTAAAAAATGAAAATAAACAAAAATGAAATAAATAAAGTAGTTTTTTCCCAAAATGGTCCCTTGACTATTCTCAAAATGGTCCCTCAACTATTTCTCAATGTTTATTAGGCTAACAATAGGTAAATGGACGAAAATACCCTCCATTTTAACACTGATTTGACGGAATATGTAACGGAGGACCAAATTGGGTGAGTTTTTGAAAGTCGAGGGACTACATTAGGTGCAATTGAAAGTCGAAATGCAAAATTGAGAATGAGCAATAGTCGGGGGACCATTTTGGGAAAAAACTCTTAAGAAAATGTGCACTACTAGGCACAAAAAGTTGCACTATATGGTTGAAAATTATGCATCGCAATGTCTATGCAATTCCATTTGGTATAGCCATAAAAATGTGCACTGGTAAGCACAAAAATGTGCTCTGTATGGCAAGAAAATGTGCACTATAAGCATAAAAATAACCTAAACCTTGCTTAACACTTTCAAATCTAAGGATTAAGTATGTGAACTGTTAAGTTAGAATAGTTGCACTATTAGGTTTAAATATTTGCACTATATGAGTAAAAATTTTGCACTACAAGTTATTATAAAAAAAATGTGAAATGTATGCAACTTCACTTCATATAGGCAAAAGAATGTACACTTTTAAACACAAAATGTGCTTTTTAGGGCAAGAAAATGGGCACCATAAGCATAAAAATAACCTAAACCATGCTTCATACCTTCAACTGTAAGCATGAACTATATGAACTGTTAGGTTAAATTAGTTGCACTATTAGGTTTAAATTTTTGCACTATACGCGTAAAAATCTTGCACTACAAGTTATTATCAAGAGAATTGTGAGTTCTATGTAATTTTATTTCAAATAGACATAAGAATGTGCACTTTTAGGCACAAAAATGTGTTCTATATGGAGAGAAAATGTGCACTGTAAGCATAAAAATAACTTAAACCTTGCTTAATACCTTCAACTTTAAGGATTAATATGTAAACTATTAGGTTAGAATAGTTGCACTATTAGGTTTAAATATTTGCACTGTATGAATAAAAATGTTGCACTACAGGTTATTATCAAGAAAATTGTGAGTTCTTTGCAAATTCACTTCATATAGGCAAAAGAATGTACACTTTTAATTACAAAATGTCCTTTTTATGGCAAGAAAATGGGCAGTATAAACATAAAAATAACCTAAACCATACTTAATATCTTCAATTGTAAGCATGAAGTATATGAACTGTTAGGTTAAAATAGTTGCACTATTAGGTTTAAATATTTGCACTATACGGGTAAAAATCTTGCACAACAAGTTATTATCAAGAGAATTGTGAGTTCTATGTAATTTCATTTCAAATAGACATAAGAATGTGCACTTTTACACACAAAATGTGCTCTATATGGCAAGAAAATGTGCACTATAAGCATAAAAATTACCTTAACCATGCTTAATACCTTCAACTTTAAGGATGAAGTATGTGAACTATTAGGTTAGAATAGTTGTACTATTAGGTTTAAATATTTGCACTGTATGAGTAAAAATCATGCACTACACGAGTGAAAATTATGCACTACAAGTAACTATGAAAAATAATATGATGTAATTACATTACTACCCTTAATGATGCTCGTATACTGAAATCTGAAAGGCAATTTCATACATTGGATTGAATTAGATCTATGGCCATAATTTCATCATATTTCTCACCTAAAGAACATAATGCACATGAGCCCCTTCCTCTATATATATATATATATATATATATATATATATATATATATGTATGTATGTATGTATGTATGTATGTATGTATGTATGTATGTATGTATGTATAACGCCTCCATCATTTTCATTCTTCATCCCATCTTTATCATGTTCATATAAAAAGATTAGATTCGATTTTTAGTTGGAGTTTGTGGGGTTTTCTTGGATTGATTTGGGAACATGTTTAATATGCCATTTGTTCTCTCTTTTGCTCTTCTTCTATCTTGCCCGCTTTTCTTATTGTTTGTGTCGCGGATTTTGCCGCCTAAAGATGTCGAAATCTCCCTCCCTGATGAGCTTGATAACCTAGCGCTCTTCCACCGCGGCAGTGGCGAGGTTAGGGGGTGGGCTCGGTTTCTCACCTTGGGACGATCAGTTCGCGGCTGAAATAGTGTTTCTGTTTCTGACAAATACTGACCTCCATTTCGCGCCGCTGTGGGAGTTCTTCGCCGAGAATGAAGGGTTGTAATATTTATGTACACGCAGATCCCTCCGTGGAAATTATGCCTCTCGACGCCATATTCTAGGGACAGTTCATATTTGTAATGCAGTGATAGAAAGATGGATATGAAGTGTATGGTTGTGATACAAGAAAGGAGAGAGGGGTGATATATATTGTGAAGCAAAGGGCTTGATTGAAAGGAAATAGGCACGACAAAGGAAAGTAATTAATTTTAATTTTAAATGACATTTTTATCCAAATTTTGATATTACAAAAATATCCCTAAGTTTGAGTGGGAAAACTTTGCTAGACACTTCTATTATTATTATTATTATTATTATTATTATTATTATTATTATTATTATTATTATATATATATATATATATATATATATATATATATATATATATTGCTTCAATGCATTTAATATTATACTTGAGAAAGTGTATATCTTACTACTTTTGGTGTTGAGTTAATTAAATCTTTTGAAAATTACTATCTTTGATGGAAAAACCTTTTTGGAAATACTCTTTTAAGCTTTTTGGCTCAATGGTTTTTGGAGTACAGTCTACTTAAGTATAAAAGTCTATTTACAAAGTATATCTATTTTCAAAAGTATATATGTATCTATTTTACAGGGCGGAGTAGAGCTTACTTAGTATTTTATGCTAATCCTTTTATTTGTGTTTTCCAAATCTTAATGTTTTCAGGATCTGAAGTTATGGCTAGTTTGAGAGCGCGGCATAAAACTAGTTACCTCTTGGAGTTGACTTTTGGTTTAATGGATTAGTTTAGAATCCAAATTATTGTATTATAGTTGATTTGTAACCTGGATAGAAAATTGTTGTAATATGGATTGTGGTTAGAAAGCTTTGTAGCATGTGCGTTTGGGTTAGTGAGTTGGCCTGAGCGTGGCTTGACACCCCATAGTTTAAGTTTTAATTTTTTCTTCCGCATTTATTTTTAGTATACTTAGTAAGAAATATTGTTTACTTATATTTAATCGTGTATTAGAAATTTGGGGTGTTACAAAATGGCTAATGGATCATATTAAAGAGTCATCTACATCCTTCGCAGAAGAAAAATCCGCACAAATGAACACAAACAATGTTGAAACCATGGCTTTATGATGGGAGGTGCCAGGGAAAGGTTGGTTGGCTCTCAACACTGATTGAAGATATTGGAGCAGAAACTCCACAGTTAGTTGTGGAGGTTTGAAGATGCAGTTTTGCGTAGGGGTGAGGTGTCATGATACTGTGGATGTGTGTGTAAGAATAAAATGAAGAGTCTATGACTCCCCGAGTGTCGGTTTCGAAGGAGGGACGTGGAGGTGTGCCAAGTGCGGATGCATTCATTCAATCGAGTCATGTGAGGTATTGAGTATGGAGGGTGAGTGCGGTGAATGGTGGTTGTGAGGTGCGAGTGTTCATAAGGTAGGCAATGTGAATGAAATAAGATAAAAGAAAAAAAATATAAGAAAACAAGGGATTGGATCGTGTTCATCTATGTTGCATCCTAGTGTGTCTCAGGTAAAGCATAAACAGAGCAATGATGTTGGCTATTCAAGAGTGTGCCTTCTTAGTCCTCTTCCACCTCTGTGTACTAGGGCTTCTTAGACTTAGGAGTGCCTTTTAGCAACCAAAGTCCTAAGAGACATTTTATCAAACACCTTAGCTACACACTTTCCTACTATTCCTAATATGAAGTCCATAGGATCTATGATTGCCACAAAGCTTTAATCTCAACTCTAATCAAACCATGATAGAGTCAAGAACTCAATCTCTCAATATATTGGCCAAATCCATACAAGATCTCATCAAAACAGCAATCAATAGACAAGAATAGGAATTCCAGCAAACAAGCAATTGAATCCAAAATAAGAAATAAGATCATTACACTAGCAACATAGATTCACACAATCCAAACCCTAGATTAAACTAGCCACACATAATCAAGAATTCAAGAGCAATAGTTAATTCAATCTAAGAACAAGATAACAAAAATAGATAAGATTGTAATAGAGGTCACCTAGTAAATGAAATAGGTTCTTCAATCCAAGCTTCAAGTCTTCATTTACAATGAGAAATTGCAAGACTAAACTATCCTAAAAACTAAGAAATGAATTTGAAAATGAAAGTAAAGCTTTTGGAAAATCCTCTCTTTCCCCTCTTTTCTCTCTTCTGAAATTCTATCAAGGTGCCTTAAATAGTCTCCGAAATTTCGCCCTAAAAATATTTCTGCGCAGTGCTCTGTCCACGCCATCTACACGCGTGAAGGCTGGCATGGACAGCTACTAGAAAGCTTCCACGCCACCTACATGCGTGTATGCATCATCCTGGGTCCTTCGGGGCTCCTGAGTTGCTCGGTTTGCTCGTTTAGCTTGTTACTTGTTCTTAATGGATCCTGGGACCTATGAAATGTCTCAATTTATACCAAATGTAGCTTTGTGTGTGGTTAATGAATTTAAAGCACAAAATCTCACAAGATTGTAATATAAGGATGCTAGAAATGCTATAAAGCACCCCTATTTATACTCAAATATATAGGTGTCTTGGGAGCTTATCAAGTTTCCACACTTTACTTCTTGCTTGCCCTCAAGCAAGACAATACACTTCCAAGCACATAAGCTTCGAAGATACCAACTTATACAATACGGAACTCTTGGTCAATCAAAATATGGATGTTTAAGACTATCAAAGAGGGGGAAATATTTTGTGTTATCTACAAAGAATGTTGGTTAGATGCCATACAACTCAAGGAATATTTCCGGGAAGTAAAAACCCTTCGTAGATAAACAATTAAAACAAGGGGAACACACTTCTCACACCACGCGCAAGCATGCAATCCCAATTTGGATTCACCTCTCATTTAATTAGGGCCTCTAGCCGATCCCACTAGTGGGAACGATGTACACTAGTTAATCAACCCTTCCGTCCTAAACGCCAAAGCTTCAACGATAAAATAAGTGAGGGTAGGGGCATGGACCACTCATTGCCAATGGCTTGGGGCGGTCCCTCTTTTCGTCTCACTTCCTAGGATAACGCCATCGAGCGACCCGACTTCACATGGAGCTCCATGCTTTTTCGAAGACAGTGCAATGAGTGCCAGAATCCTAGCGAAGCGGCTCTCCTCCTCTCTGTTTTCTCATTTCCTGGGAACATTTTATGTGGACAACCGACTCCAGGTATAGCTTTTGCTTACCGAAAACTATGGTTGAACACAACCCAGCGAAGTGGTTTTCCTCAATTTTTATCTCAATGATTGGCCTTTTTGCCTTTTCAACTGTTTCTCCATGCAACCCCTCATGCCTTTTTCTTTTGGTTTCAAGGGATTTTTCACTCTTAAGCTTACCAATAGGCTCACCTTTTGCCCCATGCCCTACCAAGATTAGTTCAATTCTGGGCCTCGCTAAAAATTATCTTTCTCAAATTAAAAAGTGCACACTCCCACTTCGAGAGATCCTTGACTAAGGTCCTACGTAAATAAGAGGTGAACATCATGCAAGCAGGCAAGAATATAAACTTATTTTGCTCTAGACACTCTCATGGGTCTGAAAAGTAACTTCCTCAAAGATATTCAGAATAAAAAAAAATTTTGGCATCTAGTCAAAATTCTCTCTAGATAACACAAACAATAACTCACTCTTCAATTTGCAAACACACCCGTTTATCATGCCCAAGAGACTTGATCCCCTGGACGTAAGGTTCGTTAGAATGATCCCTAGCTGGCCCTACTAGGTCCATAAAAACGACACCTACCCGGACTTCCTAGAGTAACTATACTTTAAGTGTGCACACCCCCGCAGGAATTCCTCATCCTAACGAGTTATATAGTACTCGGCGAATAGACTTCACCCTTCTGTATGAATGATCATACTATATATAACAACCTTGGGCAAGGGCACTTTAAGCCACCCGAAGGCTAATCAAGGTCCTCCTCAACTTTACTAGAAACTAAGGGTTTGAAAACATTTTCCCTTCTTCCTCATCTTCCTTGAGTCAAAAATCACTTTTTGGACATATTCAACAAAAAGTCCCAATTTGAAACCAATCAACACCCTTAACCTAGTCCAAATGTTTGTTTCTCAAAACATTTTGATAGTACACTAATTACCATACACTGTGGTAATAAAGTGTAACTATCCCACAATTTCCATCATCACATTACATATGTACATAACACTACATATATGTATATATGCATACAACATAACACCACACACATTTAGGCATACTTACATAAAGTACACATACTATATATATATGTATATACATAATATAAATTTCCCATAATACTCCTACATGTATGTATACACGGTTAACATACTATATATATATATATATATATATATATATATATATATATATATATATACATATTACAACATCCTATATTAATTATACATACATACCATATACGCATATAATATATATTATCATACTTACATGTACGTACATACACTATATAATATGCATAGTATTTCAAATTTAGATATTTAGGCACTTTAACAACCACATCTCACTAACACGACATTTTGAACATATATATTATGTAAGATACAATGACATATATATATATTATACATACAAGCATGTACACAATTATTTCACCTAAAATTCATCATATTTCATATACACTATCAATTATCTAATTTCAAGTGACCTTAACCTACTTAAGGAATTCCTTACCTTTTTGGAAGTGTACTAATACCGTAGGATGAATCTTGAACTTTTTCCCCAAATTTTCACTCAAAACCCTAAGAGAAAATTTAAAATTATAGCAACAAAAATTAAGAAACTATACTTAGATTCAAGATCTAGGAAGGAAAATAAAGCTTTCTACCGAATAAAATTAAAGTTTTACCGAATAGCTTGAGACTTATGAAAGAATTTTGGCTATGGAAGGTAGAACTCTTAAGGAAGAAGATGATGATCTCCCTCTTTCTTCTCTCCTTGTATTTCGGCCAAAATGAGGGAAAAATGGAAGACCATACCTTATAATCCTACTCCTTACTTAGTTGACTAGTCTCACCAATACATGTGGTAAAAATTGTGACAAGTGTCACTTACTTATGGTTAGGTCTTGAAATATATCTTAGCTAGACTGATCGGGATTAAAACAGATGAATTCTCGGTAGAAAATAATCTAGATAGAATAATTTTCGAAACCCAAAATTTATCCCAAACTAAACCTCAAAATTGGGCTAGGTTCGGTACACCGCGAAATACAGCGATGCTACGATCAAAATAAATTTCCACTGCTACGGGCTAATTTAATTAAATAGGAAATTCAAGGTTATTAGTATGGTGCCTAATAACCCACTTCCTAGGACAAACGGGACAGGAAACATACTCCTAAAATTTTTACGGTTCGTGACCGGTACGTACGATCGCAGCTTATTAACAACTATTCTAACTAGCAAAAATTATTCTGAATATCTATGAATCATAACTTGAGCATGCCAATGCCTTAGAATAAAATAAAATTTAAACCTTCCCTTTTTTTTTTTTATAATTAGGAGCTTTTAGTAGAAAATATTTCGGGGTATTACAATATTCCTTCGCGGCGGTTTGAAAGCATTTTGGTACCTAAGTATTCTTCCAAATAAGCTTCTCAATTGTCCATTTGGGCTTAGTCTTGGTCCTTGTCTTGATCATTGCGTTCACTTCTTCATCCTTCTTTCCTACTCTTTCTTTTCCTTCCTTCCCACTTGTCCATCAAATCTCAAGGCGATTTCGCCTGAGCTTACATCTATACGAGCATGGCAAGTAGCCAAGAATGGTCTACCAAGTATCAAAGAGCCAAAGGGCTCATCTTCTCCCATTTTGCAAACTATAAAATCGACAGGCACAAATTTTCCTATTTTTACTAACACATTGTAACACCCCCATTTTTCAATACTAATTTAGACCAAATTTTGCTTAATTTTTTTTTTTCTTAATAATTCACTAACAATATTGTGGAAGCTTTACAAAACATAAACGAGGGTATTACATTCTATCCCCCTTAAAGGATGCTTCGTCCCCGAAGCATATCCATACGATAACAAAGAACAAGGGTCGATCAATGAGAAACTCAAGAGAATCAAACTTAGGTACAATGAAATACAAAGAGGATGTATCAAATTCTCCCCTACTAAGAAATAAAGTTACGTCCCCGTAACTTTCATGCAAGTCCTTACCAAAGCTATATTCAAATTAATTATCAAAATAATCCCACAATCACCATTCACCATTAAGAAAATAAGCACATTCACCATCAAGAAAAATAAGCAAATATGTAGCCAAAGAAAATTACAAGTTCCAAAATATTTAATAAAATAACAAATATCAAAATAATGCACCATGATCAAATAGTTATGCAACAATATGCAAGGTCTCACTGTGACACCCCAACCTCACATAGGCTGAGATAGATAAAACTTAACACAACAGCTGCCTATCTCAACCAACAAACGTAACATAGCGGAAGCGAATTAAAACTTAAGGGCGTCATGCCACATCTAGGTATAAACACAGCCTAGATGCACAGGCTAAACATAAGAATAAACTAAGCTGTCATATCATAAAACTGAATAAATCCTCAAACATAATCCATAATTATCCAAAAGTACCCAAAGGACTAATCAAGAGTATATCATAATATCTCAAGGCACACAGGCCCAAAACCAAAGTCTAAACAAGGTAAGCTAAGTCTACGCATCCTCAGAAAGAGAAACTCTAGCACGCTCTCGCATAGACTACTCCATACCTGGAAAACACGCAAAGAACCATTAGCAAAAGAATGCTAAGCAACCACCATTCACACCCGCAAGGAGATATAGATATATAATAAGCTTGTAAATAGGTTTACACACCCATATAGAATATAAACACCAACGAACTGTACAATAGTTCAAAACGGATACTCAACAACAATAAGCTGAACAAATCATAAGCCAAAACTCATTCGAATAAAGCCAAAACTCAACGATGAAAGCATAAGACAACAACGAGTCATAACCAAGGTACCAACTGAACACAAGTATAAGGAATGATCAACCATAATCGAGAACAACGAGGTATCAACCAAATAAACAAGGACTCACAACCAAAGAACCGAAAGAAAACCCAACACCAACCACCAAACCTCACACCAATCATCATATCGAACCCGACCCCAAACAAAAGCCAAGTACACAGGGGTAAAAACCCAATCACGGGGACCGAAGTCCAATCACAGGGGTGAATCGACCCAATCACGGGGATAATGAACCCAATCACGGGGTAATGAACCCAATCACAGGGACCGTAGTCCAATCACAGGGACCTAAGTCCAATCACAGGGGTCATCGACCCAATCACGGGGGTAATGAACCCAATCACGGGGTAATGAACCCAATCACAGGGACCGTAGTCCAATCACAGGGACCTAAGTCCAATCACAGGGGTCATCGACCCAATCACGGGGGTAATGAACCCAATCACGGGGTAATGAACCCAATCACAGGGACCGTAGTCCAATCACAGGGACCTAAGTCCAATCACAGGGGTCATCGACCCAATCACGAGGGTAATGAACCCAATCACAGGGGTAATGAACCCGAATACCAACAATAGTAGCACCACTAGTTCACCCAACAAACTCCAATGATACCGACAACCAACATCACATACTCATACTCCAACATCATCCCAAAACAACCAAACAAAGTGTTCATCTCATCTATGAACACAAACAAACTCCCAGGTAAATGAATATCAAGAATCAATAGACCAAGAGTACAAAAGGGAAACTAAAGACATGAATAAATCTCCAAGACAAGGTAGTAAATACCCAACAAAAGGCATGGATAAATACTCCAAAGACATGGTAAAATACTCCACAAAACAATCCAACAATAATCAGAAACAAAGGAGAAACAACAGACAACAACATCACAAAGCAGCCTCTGGGAGCAGATTCCCAGAGAACTTGCGGAACACACTGACGGAACACCGTCTTCCGCCGCACTCCTCCGCAGGAAGGAGGCGGACTGCCTCAACGGAACACCACTCTCCGTTCAACCCAACCGCCTTGGCCTTGCTGAACCCCCCGGCGGGTTACATTGTGCCGCCGAGGACCTCCGCAAGGTCAACTCCAACCCCAGTTCCAGAACATCAACAGCAGACACGAAAGAGGTATTTCCAGAGAGCAAAATCAGACCCAATACACCAACATTTCATCCAATTTAGAGGCCAAAGACATGGAAATCCAAACCATCAATGATCATACAACACTAATCAAAAGATCAAGATGAAATCCAACAAATAGATCCAACAAAATAGGCTAATCACAAGGAATTTTCAGGATTTCCAACACCAAGAACATCATATAGAATAGGAGTGAATAAAAATAGTTTTGATGGACATAGTGGTTACCTCAAAGAGCTTTTTCCTAATCCAACAAGCCTCAAGCAAGCTCACAAAGCCCCACCTTCTTGATGATCATCTTTTACCCAAAGAACCCCAAAAGAACATTTATAAGAATATGCAAAAAGACTAACCAAACCACAAAATACAAAGGAGATTCTAGGCTAGATGCACTTACCCACTCCTAGACAAGCATAAAAGAGCAACCTTTACTTGAAAACTTGTAGGGAAATGGAGATNGAACCCCCCGGCGGGTTACATTGTGCCGCCGAGGACCTCCGCAAGGTCAACTCCAACCCCAGTTCCAGAACATCAACAGCAGACACGAAAGAGGTATTTCCAGAGAGCAAAATCAGACCCAATACACCAACATTTCATCCAATTTAGAGGCCAAAGACATGGAAATCCAAACCATCAATGATCATACAACACTAATCAAAAGATCAAGATGAAATCCAACAAATAGATCCAACAAAATAGGCTAATCACAAAGAATTTTCAGGATTTCCAACACCAAGAACATCATATAGAATAGGAGTGAATAAAAATAGTTTTGATGGACATAGTGGTTACCTCAAAGAGCTTTTTCCTAATCCAACAAGCCTCAAGCAAGCTCACAAAGCCCCACCTTCTTGATGATCATCTTTTACCCAAAGAACCCCAAAAGAACATTTATAAGAATATGCAAAAAGACTAACCAAACCACAAAATACAAAGGAGATTCTAGGCTAGATGCACTTACCCACTCCTAGACAAGCATAAAAGAGCAACCTTTACTTGAAAACTTGTAGGGAAATGGAGATCAATTTTTGGATGCAAGAATGGTGAAAATGGCGTGAGAGTGTAGGGAGGGAGGAAGAGGAGTGAAAGCTTTTAGGGTATTTTGATCATCAAAATATATACTAAGAATACATACAATATTTAGGGTGTAAGACTTTAATATGAGATGGGCTTAAGTACATATTATAATGGCTTACAAGAATTAAATATATGTCCAAGACTAGTAAGTTGGGCTAAATGAATTCACCCCTTACAATTAATTATAAGAATTAGAATAAGGAAGCCCATAAAATGTCTTAGGAACATTACATATATATTATATAATATATGATCAATAAATTGGGCTTGTAGGAATATTTAATTGCAAAGATTGTAAGGATCCAAATTGAATAAAATCCCTTACAAGAATAAATTCAATTAGTTGGGCTCTTGATTAGAATAATTAAATTAGGCTCAAGGAATATACATATATATATATATATAACATTGAAAGAATTAGCCCAATTGGAAATAATTAAATTGCCCAAGGAATTAATTATCGGTAGTAAGGCTTGAACGAATTTTCGGGGTGTTACACTCTACCCCCCTTAAAAGGAGCTTCGTCCCCGAAGCTCGAAGCTAACGGGAACTTGAAACAGAACGATTCAAAGAGAACAAGGGATTCAACGAAAGATTGAAAAGAAAACGATTGCTCAACTAATCCTAAACTCAAGAACACACTAACATGCAACTAAACTCAAGAACTTACTAACTTGTAACATTCTAAACTTATAACTTACCCAACCCAAAACTAGCATGCAAGAACTAAACTGGCTACTTACTTAGGTAAAAAGGATTCCTAACAAAGATCTAACATATGCACGGAAGCTATCAACTGAACTGGGTGACCTCCTCATGCCGAACTGCTTGGAGCTGATTTCTCATCACATCCCCCATATCCAAGGTCGCTCCTTTGGCCACGTGGTTGGATCACACCGCCTTCACGGACTTCATTGCTTGCCGGTGCACTTCTCTTGACTGGGCGTCCAAAATTCTTATTGGCTTCTCTTCGTAAGATAGAGCATCTTCGAACGTTACGACTTCCAGGTGGATATCACGAAGCGCATCATGTACATATATCTTCAGCAGCAAACGTGAAACGCATCACGCATCTAGTCTAACTTGGTCGGCATACGACTCCTATTGATCATGGGCAGCTTTCACTCTTTCCGATGACACATGTAGACGCTACGATCTTAGGGTCACTTGATTTACCAAATCTTCCCAACTGAACGAGCTGCTACACTTCTTTGCTTTAACCTTTTGTCAGCTTAGGCGAACTCCATTTTCTTGAAAGATCCAACTCAGAACCATTCCATAAGGATAATTCATATTGGGGACAGAAGGTTAAAACTAGTACGGTAGTATATGGAGGAAAACATTTATAGAAGGCATGCTCATTAAGAAAAACGTTGATCCAACAAGGAAAAAGAATGAAAGGTTTAGGGTTCAAGATTCAAGGACAACGTAGGTTAAGATTAGAATCAAAGGTTACCAAGGTTACAACTTAGGAAATAAGGTTGTCACCTTGCACAAGATATTTTCAAGAAGCAAACAATAGTAACGTTTGAAAGATAAAAGAGATTTTACAACCGAGGAAATATCTAGTTCTTTCATCAAGGAAGAGAAATGAAAAGAACTCGGATTTGAGAAAAGATAGGAACGAGATTGAAAACGCGGAAAGAGTTTTACAACGATAGGGTATCCAGCTTATTCAAGGAAAAGGAGGGAATCAGGTTCCAAGAAGAATTAGGAATGAGGTTTGAAAAGACATAAATGATTTTCAACGATAGGGTATGCAATTTTCCAAAGGAAAGAAAGAAATTCAATCTTGAAAGGAGGTAAGAATGAGACTTAAGATAAACTGAAGGGACGTCTCAACGAAAGGATATACAATTTCCAAGGGAACGAGAGAAACTCGGTTTCAAGGGACGATAGCAATGAGGTCTAGAATCAATAGGAGGGATGTTTCAGCAAAAGGCATTTGGAGTCTCAAGAAACAAAGAAGAATTTAGTTTCCCACAAGAGATGTGAATAATGATTAGAACATATAGAAGGGATTTCTCAACAAAAGGATAATTGGGATTTCAAGGATGAAAGAGGAATTCAGATTTAAGAAGAATAAGGAGTTTCTCAACTCTAAGCGGTTTCCACAGCTTGACGATTTGACCATGATACTCTGACCGATTGACGGATCTTGACCTTGCTTCCTACGCAACGTGGGTCTACAGTTCGGATAAGCTCTACTTCGTAAGGTACGACACGCACAACCTTTGCCACCCCAGGAGAAGTCGAAGGCGATGGATTACTAAAGACTGATTGGTGCAGAACGAGGGATTCCTGAGGAAGCTTCATGAAAAGGTAGGTTCAACTAGGGAGGTATCGCCTGATCTTGAAAGGAGATTCGCCTATGATTACTGGTGATCTTGAAAACCAGGTTTACTTTCTTGTACTTTGAAACATCGAGGTCCTAAAGCCGACGTAACGCGTGCATCTTCTTTAGCATTAAGAATTCTTGCTCTTTTGATCGTTCAGGGTTCTACGAGAAGTCCTTTATTTATTCGATTGGCAATCTTCGTTGTAAGGTGGTTCGGTCAAATCTTGGTGTTCTTCTTGCGATTCTTGCAGGTCAATAGCACGAACACATATCAACCTATTTTTCCACTCTTCATTGGTTCTTCTTGTTGGTCATCCAAAGTAGTGGAACGCAGCTCTCAACTTTAATCTTTGTGTTTAGCGCGATCAAGGGCGCCTTTGCTTACTTGCTCGGTAGATTAAGTCTTCTACGGAACTCCATTAGCACTACGGGCCAACTCCACTTTGGAAAATTCGGGGATTGAGCTAGCCTTTAGGTTCACTTCGGTTGGTCTTGATATGCGGTTGATTCGGTCGTTTACTATCTTGCTTAGTTTATTCCTTTATTTATTTCTTGCCACCGAGGTTCCTTCCTTAGAGTGCTTGCACGAGACTCCTTATGGCCGACCTGAAAGCTCCTACTTGGCGTGCTTTAACTCTTCCTTGACGCGTCGGCATTTGCTCGTGCCGATCCCTCATAGCCGAGAGTCTTCAAGTCTTCAGTCTTCGAGCTCCTATTGCTTTCTTCGTCTTCTTATCGCACTTCAGCTGCACGAACTTGTTCTTCAAGTCTTGAGGTGAACGAAGATCTTGCCGACGACGCTTCACACGTGAAGACGCCATTCCCGAAGAACGTAGATTGCTGTCGATGACTCCAAGCTGCGAGTGGATTAGTCTTCTTTGACGAGCCGCCCGATCTTCTGATTGCTTAGACGCATACGGTGCTATCCATCGTTCCGCATCAACTAACTACTTATTCCTAATCTAAGGCAGGCTCCTAGGCAAAACTAAAACGAAGCAACTTAACCAAAAGCGATTAAGACTTACCGAGTAGATGAGCCGCAAGCTGCAGACAACAAGGTTAACAAAGCACAAATAACATAAACAAACAAGGCGTGTCCTCACCGCGATTCCTAGAATTCACACATCCTAGGATTCTCAAACATCTTAATTCCTACTGATCAAGTCCTAGAGTCTCAAAGGTTCAACCCTAGGATCTCTACTCAGACCTCAACACAGGCTCTGATACCAACTGTGACACCCCAACCTCACATAGGCTGAGATAGATAAAACTTAACACAACAGCTGCCTATCTCAACCAAAACCATAACAAAGCGGAAGCGAATTTAAAACTTAAGGGCGTCATGCCACATCTAGGTATAAACACAGCCTAGATGCACAGGCTAAACATAAGAATAAACTAAGCTGTCATATCATAAAACTGAATAAATCCTCAAACATAATCCATAATTATCCAAAAGTACCCAAAGGACTAATCAAGAGTATATCATAATATCTCAAGGCACACAGGCCCAAAACCAAAGTCTAAACAAGGTAAGCTAAGTCTACGCATCCTCAGAAAGAGAAACTCTAGCGCGCTCTCGCATAGACTACTCCATACCTGGAAAACACGCAAAGAACCATTAGCAAAAGAATGCTAAGCAACCACCATTCACACCCGCAAGGAGATATAGATATATAATAAGCTTGTAAATAGGTTTACGCACCCATATAGAATATAAACACCAACGAACTGTACAATAGTTCAAAACGGATACTCAACAACAATAAGCTGAACAAATCATAAGCCAAAACTCATTCGAATAAAGCCAAAACTCAACGATGAAAGCATAAGACAACAACGAGTCATAACCAAGGTACCAACTGAACACAAGTATAAGGAATAATCAATCATAATCGAGAACAACGAGGTATCAACCGAATAAACAAAGACTCACAACCAAAGAACCGAAAGAAACTTCCCACACCAACCACCAAACTTCACACCAACCATCATACCGAACCCAGCCCCAAATCAGAAGCCAAGTACACAGGGGTAAAACCCAAATCACAGGGACCGAAGTCCAATCACAGGGGTGAATCGACCCAATCACGGGGGTAATGAACCCAATCACGGGGTAATGAACCCAATCACAGGGACCGTAGTCCAATCACAGGGACCTAAGTCCAATCACAGGGGTCATCGACCCAATCACGGGGGTAATGAACCCAATCACAGGGGTAATGAACCCGAATACCAACAATAGTAGCACAACTAGTTCACCCAACAAACTCCAATGATACCAACAACCAACATCACATACTCATACTCCAACATCATCCCAAAACAACCAAACAAAGTGTTCATCTCATCTATGAACACAAACAAACTCCCAGGTAAATGAATATCAAGAATCAATAGACCAAGAGTACAAAAGGGAAACTAAAGACATGAATAAATCTCCAAGACAAGGTAGTAAATACCCAACAAAAGGCATGGATAAATACTCCAAAGACATGGTAAAATACTCCACAAAACAATCCAACAATAATCAGAAACAAAGGAGAAACAACAGACAACAACATCACAAAGCAGCCTCTGGGAGCAGATTCCCAGAGAACTTGCGGAACACACTGACGGAACACCGTCTTCCGCCGCACTCCTCCGCAGGAAGGAGGCGGACTGCCTCAACGGAACACCACTCTCCGTTCAACCCAACCGCCTTGGCCTTGCGGAACCCCCCGGCGGGTTACATTGTGCCGCCGAGGACCTCCGCAAGGTCAACTCCAACCCCAGTTCCAGAACATCAACAGCAGACACGAAAGAGGTATTTCCAGAGAGCAAAATCAGACCCAATACACCAACATTTCATCCAATTTAGAGGCCAAAGACATGGAAATCCAAACCATCAATGATCATACAACACTAATCAAAAGATCAAGATGAAATCCAACAAATAGATCCAACAAAATAGGCTAATCACAAAGAATTTTCAGGATTTCCAACACCAAGAACATCATATAGAATAGGAGTGAATAAAAATAGTTTTGATGGACATAGTGGTTACCTTAAAGAGCTTTTTCCTAATCCAACAAGCCTCAAGCAAGCTCACAAAGCCCCACCTTCTTGATGATCATCTTTTACCCAAAGAACCCCAAAAGAACATTTATAAGAATATGCAAAAAGACTAACCAAACCACAAAATACAAAGGAGATTCTAGGCTAGATGCACTTACCCACTCCTAGACAAGCATAAAAGAGCAACCTTTACTTGAAAACTTGTAGGGAAATGGAGATCAATTTTTGGATGCAAGAATGGTGAAAATGGCGTGAGAGTGTAGGGAGGGAGGAAGAGGAGTGAAAGCTTTTAGGGTATTTTGATCATCAAAATATATACTAAGAATACATACAATATTTAGGGTGTAAGACTTTAATATGAGATGGGCTTAAGTACATATTATAATGGCTTACAAGAATTAAATATATGTCCAAGACTAGTAAGTTGGGCTAAATGAATTCACCCCTTACAATTAATTATAAGAATTAGAATAAGGAAGCCCATAAAATGTCTTAGGAACATTACATATATATTATATAATATATGATCAATAAATTGGGCTTGTAGGAATATTTAATTGCAAAGATTGTAAGGATCCAAATTGAATAAAATCCCTTACAAGAATAAATTCAATTAGTTGGGCTCTTGATTAGAATAATTAAATTAGGCTCAAGGAATATACATATATATATATATCAAATTGAAAGAATTAGCCCAATTGGAATTAATTAAATTACCCAAGGAATTAATTATCGGTAGTAAGGCTTGAACGAATTTTCGGGGTGTTACACTCACATCCTCACAGCGATTATTCCAAATTTTATATTCCTAGTCAATCTTATCTTAGATCTCATAACCTAGGCTCCCAAAGGTTCGTACCGCTTTGATACCAATTTGTAACACCCCATTTTCAATACTAATTTAGACCAAATTTTGCTTTTTTTTTCTTTCTTAATAATTCACTAACAATATTGCGGAAGCTTTACAAAACATAAACGAGGGTATTACACACATCCTCCGCTAAACCTTCCGGATACCGTGTGGTTCCATCGACTAGGCGAAGTGTAAGCCTCGTCGATTTTAGACTTGGTAAGTTCAACCTTTCAAAAAAACTAGAAGGCATCAAATTGATTGAAGCTCCGAGATCGGCTAGAGCATTCGAAAAATTCATGTCTTTTATAGAACAAGGGATTACCAAAGCTCCTAGTTCACCCTTCTTTACGGGGTAACCTGTAGTCATGCAAGTCAATGTCTCTTTACTCAAACAAGCATAATTATCACAATTGTTATCCTCAAACAACTGACGGCATAGCTTATCATTAAAGAATTTTTGAATAAAAGCATTAAATGTACCTTTCCTTGCCGTTTCTTTTTCTTTGAAGTTTTGGCTTTGCTTTGCTGCAACTCGTTCTTTTCAATTTGATCACAAGAGGTGATTTTGCCTTCTTTTTTCTTCATCGAAATTTTGCGTTTTCGGTGTTTAATTCAAGGTTCAGACTACAAGAGGTAGTCTTTTCCTTCTTTTCTTCTTTGTCGCATTGGCATGTTCCACAAATTATGTCCATTGGGTCGCATCCTTCGTGCTTTTTTTCTATTGCTTCTATTGCATTAACTCTCTCATTGGGATTATTTTCCGTGTTACTGGGAAGTTGTCCATAATGTCTTTCGGACATCATCTTGAACATTTGGGATATTTAATTTTTGATTATCTTGAGAGTGGCTTTCGATTCCTGTCTTAGACTCGAGATTTCTTGTCTAATTTCTTGCGTAATTTCTTGCTTCAGATTGGCTCGGTCATTTTTCAATTCCATAATTGTTCTCGTAAGTCTTTCGTCCACTTCTCTTATATCGTCCCTTCTTTGTTGGGCATAGTCCAATTGAGAGTTGTACTGAGGCCTAAACTGAGTCATTTGGCATCCATTTCCTTGATTTTGACCATAAGTAAGTCTTCTTTTGTCATTCTGTCCATAGGTAGGTTTGTTTCCATAATTGTACTGCGTTCGTGTTTGAAATCCTTCATTGTTGTTGTTGTTCCATCCCTCACCTTGTTTCCAGCTGTTGTTCTATCTTTGATTTCCTCCATAAGCATTATAGTTATGATTCCTTTGATAATCAACTGCCTCCACATGCTCAGCCGCAGATGGTGAGGTGCATATGTTAGTGTCGTGCGGACCTCCACAGATATTGCAGTATAATGCTAAGGCCACTACAAGAAAACGTGGAAATAACGATGGATTTAGCGACTGATTCATTCTGTTGCTAATTTAACAACGGAATAGCGACGGTTTAGCGACGGATTTACTTATTTCTAAAAAATTGACAACTAGCGACATATTAGCGACGGATTAGCGACGGAATATTGCGACGGAAATAGTCCGTCGTTAATTCCGTAGCTAATTTTAGCGGGAACTTGGCGCGCATAAAATTTGGACTATTTAGCAACGGATTAGCGACGGATTTTTGGGGGAATGATTAAAAAAATTTAATTGCTACAGATTAGCGACGGAAAAAATTATCTGTCGTTAGGTTTAAAGCATCTATTCATTTTTTTAAACTTAGCGACGGACTAGCGACGGAAAATGGATCCGTTGCTAAATAGCGACGGATAGTACCCGTCGCTACTTAAAAATGCGAATTTTTTTTTAAAAAAAATGCATATAGTGACGGATATTCGTATCCGTCGCTATTATATAGCGACGGATTCGAATTCCGTCGCTAGGTTTGGTATGTCAATTTTATTTTTTTGTTAGATTATAGCGACAGAAATGACATCCGTCGCTAGAATAATATTTTTTCGAATTTTTTAGGATTTAGCGACAGAAACTAAATCCGTCGCTAATGTGAATATAAAGTCATCATCGCTAATGTCGTGACATCGCCTGCGCCGCCGCTGCTTCGCCGGACGCTGGACGCCATCGTCGACTGCCGATCTTCTCCGCCGCGCCTGGGAGCTGCTTTGCCGTGACCATCGCCGACTACTGTCGCGCCTGGGAGGAGCTGCTCTGGACACCATCGCCGACTACCGCCATGCCTGGGAGCAACTGCTCTGGACACCATCGCCGACACCATCGCTGACTACCGCCGCTGAAGGTCTCCGAACGCCAAACGTAGCTGCTTTGCCGTGACCATCGCCTACTACTGCCGCGCCTGGGAGGAGCTGCTCTGGACACCATCGCCGACTACCGCCATGCCTGGGAGCAACTGCTCTGGACACCATCGCCGACACCATCGCTGACTACCGCCGCTGAAGGTCTCCGAACGCCAAACGTAGCTGCTTTGCCGTGACCATCGCCTACTACTGCCGCGCCTGGGAGGAGCTGCTCTGGACACCATCGCCGACTACCGCCATGCCTGGGAGCAACTGCTCTGGACACCATCGCCGACACCATCGCTGACTACCGCCGCTGAAGGTCTCCAAACGCCAAACGTAGTTGCTTTGCCATAACCATCGCCTACTACTCCCGCGCCTGGGAGGAGCTGCTCTGGACACCACCGCCGACTACCGCCGCGCCTGGGAGCAACTGCTCTAGACACCATCGCTGACTACCGCCGCTGAAGGTCTCCGAACGCCAAACGTAGCTGCTTTGCCGTGACCATCGCCTACTACTGCCGCGCATGGGAGGAGCTACTCTGGACACCATCGCCGACTACCGCCGCTGAAGGTCACCGAACGCCAACCGCAGCTGCTCCGCCGAACTCCCACCGTCATCGCTACTGCCTGGTAACCGTTCCCCTGCTACCGATTTTTTTTTAAACTTCTTTTATTTCTTTAATTTCAACTCTTTAATTTCAACTCTTTTTGAAATATTTATGCCAATCATTTTTAATTTATTCATTATTTACTACATCATTTAATTAATGTAGAGTTGATTATTGGCTATTGTTATTGATTGGTGAGTTGATTATTGGCTATTGTTCGAATATCCAATATGCTAATTATGTCTTTGTGTTATGATTGATACATGCATATGCATCTTCAATAACTATAGACATGTAGTTATATTAACAAGGAATTATGTTTTCACTTGTTGAAACCATGTAAATACATAAAAAAAAAACAGTGCAAAGAAGTATTTTTTGGAAAAATTAGGGGGGAAAACCGCCTGCGGCCGTTTGTTTTGTATAGATCTCGAAAAAATACGTGATTTGAAAAACAAATTTGTCCAAAACGGATAACCGAGTCAAAAGTTATGACTTTTCAAAGTTTCTACAATTTGCATATGATTTTTGTTCCAATTGTGCTTTGAATTCTCTCAGGCTCTGCCTTGACTAAGGCTATTATCTCTACATTGCATGTTTTAATAAGTGAACTTCAGACAAAAGTTGCAGTAGTAGGTAATTTGATATTTGTGATTCTAGAAAACGTGGCAGAAAGAAGGATTTCGACTATGTGTCTATTGCCAAAAGAAACACACTATCTATGCTTCCTTATAATGAACTGTATAATGAACTGACATGGCCAGAATTGGCTCGGAGATATGCTTTAGCTCTCTTATCAATGAACAGTTACTTCGAATCAACAGAAATTACCACTCATGATAACAGTGCACAAGTTATCCACTGCTTACAAGGTGATGGTGGTGCATTATGTGGCTCTTTGACTGGTGTAGCAGGAATAGAAGTAGATGCATCGGTAAGAATGCTTGAAGTTATTTTATGTTATATGCATAAACATTTTCCTCTAATGGGTGAATTTGTGTAGATGTTTCTCCTGGATTTGTATGGTGCTGAAACCTTACACACGTTGGCTCATTGGATGGGGATGAGAGGGATAATCTAGCTGTAGATGATGAAGACTCTGACAGGAAAAGCTTGGATGAGTCTGTCATAGTAAGTGAAAGTATTCCAGATTGGGTTCAAGTCCTTGAGCCTGTCAGAAAGCTCCCCACAAATGTAGGTACAAGGGTAATGCCTCTAGGCCTACAAAGGTAGTAATTTAACTTTTACTTGCTAGGATGAAGAAGTGGAGTTACATTATTGGTACTGTGATTATAGCACTTGCATTCCTTTTTGCTTTTAATTTTTAAAGCTTAGTTGCTCTTTTATGCTTTCCAGTTCTTTCACTTTCATGTCAACATGGTGCATGTGATAGATATGGATCATACTTAATAGTGCTTAATTAATTGTGGATTATGTGATGATTAAAATGCTAATGATAATGATGAGTGACTATTGAATTAATAATGGAATTTTTTCCCATAATCTTCAATTATCATTTTTAGTGAAAGTTATTGTTAACTAAGGGACTTTAAGTTGATGATGATTGACTAATGGACTTTGATTAATGGTGGTTAAATGTTTAACAATGGTGATTAGAGGTTATTTATGAATTGTAGTCTTGAACTCTTGAGAATGATGTTTGATGTTGATGATGATTGGCTAATGAACTCTTGAGCTTAAAATTTACTTGTGCCTATTTATTTGAACTTTTGAGTTTAAAACTTAGTTCTAATGAAAGGCAAAAAAAAAAGAGTTTGATGCTTGATGCTTGAGTATGATGTTTGATACTTGATGCTTGAATTACAGGTGGGTGGAGGAGATCATGTTGATGGTTTCAAGACTTTGATTTTGCTAGACTTCTAAAATCAATTAAAAAAACTACTTTCAAGACTTTTGTTATGTAATTGTAATTTTGATTTTATAGTATTGTGTTTTAGTGATATTTATTATTGTATTAAAGTGTGATTTAAAGTATTGTGTTAGTATAAAGATTGATAATAGTTTAATTTTATAATAATATAAAGTTTGATGTTAATTTGATAGTAGTAAGTAGTGTTGATGATAATAGTGTTAGATATAGTGTGTTGATATGGATTTTAAGCTTTAAAAGGTAAATTAAAAAAAATAGGGGTTTTAATTAAAAAAAATATAATTAGCGACGAAAATATCCGTTGCTATTTCCTTTCAAATTCGTCACCAGATCTTTAAATTAGGAAATTAGCGACGGATTTTTTCTTGATTTAGCGACAGATTTTCCGTTCCTAGATTTAGGGACGGATTTTGTCGTCGTTATTCCCTCGCAAATTTCATCATAATTTCGTCGCCAGAAAGAATTTAGCGACGGATTTATTTTACTTAGCGACGGAAAAAATTTTGTCGCTAAATTCTAGCGAGAAGGGTTTTTGTGACGGACAGATTCTGTCGCTAAACTCTTTTAGCGACGGATTTTGTCCGTCGCTAAAAACGCGTTTTTTTTAGTGGGCCATGTAAGGTTACGATTTCCCTTTCATCTTTTCTACCATAGCCTGTAGCTTCTTGATCTCATGATTCATCGCTTCGATTTTCGCTTCGTTTGCCACATGACTATTGATCTCGTACATGCCTCCATGTTCTCCTCTTCGGTCATACCAACATGAGGTATTCTTCGATATTCTTTCTATTAACTCTTCTGCTTCCGCTAATACTAAGGAGACGAAGGCACCGCTTGAAGACGAGTCCAGGAGCATCTTTCCTTCATCAGTCAGGCCTCCATAAAATGAGCTAATCGCGTCCCATGGATGCATTAGATCTTGCGGGCATTGTCTTTTCAGAACTTTAAATCTCCTCCATGCTTCTCCTAGGCTCTCCAATCTACCTTGCTTGAATATGTCTCCTAATTCTCATAGTCTTGGTGATTGGGAAAAACTCATTCATGAATTCCTTGTGTAACCACTGCCATGATTTAAAATGGTGATCATCCTAACTCTCTAACCAACGTGCTGCCTCTCCAATTACTGAAAATGGGAATAACTTAAGTCTGATAATTTCTTTACTAACTCCTTCCTGCCTGTACATCCCGCATACTCGAATAAATCTAGTGATATGCGCATGAGGATCCTCTGAAGGTAATCGTGAATATTGGCTATTCTAACCTAACGTGAGTATGGTCGGGTGCACATGGAAGTTGACATTTTCCATTGGTGGGACATAGATTGAATTGTGCATGTTGAAATCTGGCGTCATATAGTCTGTGATGGATCTTTGTTGCTCTTGAGGTATTTCATAATAATCATCTTCTCAAATATGTTCTGGTGGATTCACTCTATTGATTTGCGATTCTTCCAAAATCGGTTCATTATGATTAACTTGTCCTGGTGGATTTATCGGCACTAGGGGTGGGTTTGGTATAGCTGCTCCTCTTCATTGGGGATTTTTTGTAGCGCTCGAAGAAGCCATTTGTGAATTTCGGATGCTTTTCTTTCGCGTTGCTCTGTTAATTTCAGGTATGTAAGAAAATAAGCCCTGATTTCCTCTCGCTCTTGTGTGCATTCACCTATTAAGATTTCCAATGAAGTAAAACAGTCCACAATTGACTAGAAATAGCCAATTGGGTTTAGCAACAAAAACGAACAAAATAAAAAATAATAATAAAAGAAAAGAAAAGTGAAATGGATTAACAATACTCAAATTCTCACAATCATTCAATCAAGTAAAAGCAAAACATTTGACAACCTATTGCCCACCCCGGCAACGGTGCCATTTTGAAGATGCAGTTTTGCGTAGGGGTGAGGTGTCATGATACTGTGGATGTGTGTGTAAGAATAAAACGAAGAGTCTATGACTCCCCGAGTGTCGGTCTCGAAGGAGGGACATGGAAGTGTGTCAAGTGCGGATGCATTCATTCAATCGAGTCATGTGAGGTATTGAGTATGGAGGGTGAGTGCGGTGAATGGTGGTTGTGAGGTGCGAGTGTTCATAAGGTAGGCAATGTCAATGAAATAAGATAAAAGAAAACAAATATAAGAAAATAAGGGATTGGATCGTGTTCATCTATGTTGCATCCTAGTGTGTCTCATGCAAAGGATAAACATGCAAAGGATAAACAGAGCAATGATGTTGGCTATTCAAGAATGTGTCTTCTTAGTCCTCTTCCACCTTTGTGTACTAGGGCTTCTTAGACTTAGGAGTGCCTTTTAGCAACCATAGTCCTAAGAGACATTTTATCAAACACCTTAGCTACACACTTTCCTACTATTCCTAATATGAAGTCCATAGGATCTATGATTGCCACAAAGCTTTAATCTCAACTCTAATCAAACCATGATAGAGTTAAGAACTCAATCTCTCAATAGATTGGCCAAATTCATACAAGATCTCATCAAAACAACAATCAATAGACAAGAATAGGAATTCCAGCAAACAAGCAATTGAATCTAAAATAAGAAATAAGATCATCACACTAGCAACATAGCTTCACACAATCCAAACCCTAGATTAAACTAGCCACACATAATCAAGAATTCAAGAGCAATAGCTAATTCAATCTAAGAACAAGATAACAAAAATAGATAAGATTGTAATTGAGGTCACCTAGTAAATGAAATAGGTTCTTCAATCCAAGCTTCAAGTCTTCATTTACAAGGAGAAATTGCAAGACTAAACTATCCTAAAAACTAAGAAATGAAGAAGAAAATGAAAGTAAAGCTTTTGGAAAATCCTCTCTCTTTCCCCTCTTTTCTCTCTTCTGAAATTCTATCAAGGTGCCTTAAATAGTCTCCGAAATTTCGCCCTAAAAATATTTCCGCACAGTGCTCTGTCCACGTCATCTACACGCGTGAAGGCTGGCGTGGACAGCTACTGGAAAGCTTCCACGCCACCTACACGCATGTATGCATCATCCCGGGTCCTTCGGGGCTCCTGACTTGCTCGGTTTGCTCGTTTAGCTTGTTCCTTGTTCCTAATGGCTCCCGAGACCTCTAAAATGTCTCAATTTATACCAAATGTAGCTTTGTGTGTAGTTAATGAATTTAAAGCACAAAATCTCACAAGATTGTCATATAAGGATGCTAGAAATGCTATAAAACACCCCTATTTATACTCAAATATATAGGTGTCTTGGGAGCTTATCAAGGTTTCATTAGGTCGAGTAACAAGAATTAGGAAAGAGGTTTCATTTGTAAAACACATGCAGACAACCCGTTAGAGGCTGCGCGTGTTGGCAATATGGAAGGGGATTTGGTGGGTTAGTTAAACAAGTTGCACCAACATTGATATCTAGAGTGATTCAAAAGAGGCAGCGAAGATCATTAGGGGTAAAAGAAGTGTAACACCCCACTTTTTCCACAAGAAAATACGAGTAATTTTTTTTATTTATTTAAAATTCAACTATACAACAGCGGAAGCTCAACAACAAAAAGGAAAAAGGGCGTTATGCCACGCTCGAGTATCTCACTTATATTCAAACGCACAGGCTAAAACCAACTAATAACTATCACAACTTTCTAATTAATACAACGGTGAATTCTAATGAATTAAAGTATGATCTTTACATGATTTTAAGGCGATTCACTCTCATGCTCAATGCCATGTAATTCTTCACCTGCAAAATTAACTAAAGAGGGGAAAACAATGTCAGCACGACGGCTGGTAAGACTTACTCCACCCCGTAAAATATTTTGCACATAGCACATAGCACTTTGGAGCACATAATTCCATATTAACCCCATAGAATATTTTATATTCATCCACATAATCATTTTTAATCCATTAGAATATACTCATTCTCAATTCAATCAATTTATCATGGATTCTAATATCATATAACATTTCATAATAAATAATAATCAAATAATTAATTAATTCATCATAAAATAAATATTATACTTTCACAACTTATCATTTTCATAAATAATAGGAATCAAATACCAATTCACTCACATAAATAATTATTTAACTCCACATAATATTCCATAATATCCACATTTTTCCATTTCATAAATAATAGGATTTAATCCGTTATTTACCATAGTATAATTTTCAAAAATTATAATTTCTCAAACTTCTTAAAAACTTTACTTTGTGTCATACTTGCACACTATAAAATACATATGGAAGCACATCAATCGCACATAAATGGGACAGGGTCGTTTGTTCTTAGGCCCTAGTGAACGGTGATTCCCACACATCCGAACACTCCACACATTTCCCATTTCTAATGGAAACCGGACTCTAACCTTAAGTGTGCACACCCCCGAATGAGGATTCCAAGCCTCATCAGGAAGTTACCAGCCCTAGTAGCCAGGATAAGGTTTCTATTGACTACTCCTAAAATTAGGGTACACAGACCCGCCTCAACAGGACACACCATAGTGCCCTAGTACCCGTGGATTGTTCCTACCGAGTACTCCTCAACATAAAGTAATCACATATTCACAATTTCACAATTACACAATTTCACATAGCTTCCATAAGTTTTGAAAATATTTCACTGGACGTAAAATTTGTTCATAGGCATCATAATTTTTTTAAAAAATAATTCATACTTGAAATTTAAATCAACCCCACAAAAGGGTATACTAATACAAAATTTCGTGTTTTTGAAATTTTCCTTAGAAAATTCATTTTTCAACTAATTAGAACAAAAATTCACATTGTGGTCAAATTGTACAAATTTGACACTAACCAAATTTTTATACAAGGCATTCCACAACACAAGTAGGGAAATACATCATAGAAATGTTATCTTTAAAATGACAACATGATACATTCTTGTCTTTACATTTCAATCTTAAAAAGCTAATATCAACTAAACCATTCAAACATCCATATTATATATATTCAAATTGAACAACTTTGTCATTTTCACACTTTGTACTCAAATAGGTCATAACAATCTAACATACACAACCCAAGAAGAATATACCACAATAATACATAATATATATATATATATATATATAAAGTCACGTAGGACACATTACATAAAATAACTAACAAAAAAATTATATTATATTACATATATATATATATATATATATATATATATATAAAACAAAACGTACGTGAAATAATGTACACACCTTATTACTAAGTATATATATTATTACACACACGGCACGTTGCATATTTAAAAGAAAAAAAAAATTTCTTTTCTTTTATATGTACTGTAAATTTAATTGATCAAATTTACACTTTATAAATTGCTATCGCAAAGACTTTCAAGAATCAAATAATTATTCCATACCATGAATCAATTGGTTCAATGAACTTAGCACTTCTTGATAGAAAAGATTTATCACAACAACATACTAAATCATCTCTTGACAGATAAAAATTCTAAATAATGCATACAAACAATTTCATTTGAACATACACTTACTTGCACAATACTCTCAACACATACAAATATATTCAATAATACGTACACATCCAATCAATACTCATACGTATATCTATAAATGAAATACACACATTATTATTTTAATTTTAAAATACTGTTATACATTGCTACAAAATTATTAACCCAAAATAGTAATTTATTTAGTATTTATATAAACATAAATATGTACAACATATTACTTATCTATATAAATAAATTATATTTTCTTGGGAAAATTGTAATTTTTTCCCCTCCATAATATGCCAATTATCAATGTCACCCCTGAATTATTAGTGGTGTAAATGGTTCCCCTCAATTTTCAAAAGCGGTACATATATAACCCCTCTTGTAGCGAAGGAGGGGCAATATATGTACCGTTTTTGAAAATTGAGGGGCAATATTTACACCACAATAATTCATGGGTGACATTGATAATTGACATATTATGGAGGGGTATAAATTATAATTTTCCCTATTTTCTTTTATAGATCCGTAGATATCACCAAGTAGTATAGTTAGACTAAATATATATATATATATATATTTATATATATATATAAATATAAATATATATATATATATATATATATATATATATATATATATATATATATATATATATATATATATTTTGAATATAAACCACCATACGCACACAGTATATATATATGTAAAAAAAAATTTATATATTATACAATACACACACGTGCACTATAATTTTTATATATACATATATATATATATCCAGAATACACACATATATACGTATCTAATAATTATATATAAATAAAAATATAAAATTTTATAGCATAGAATTTCATACAATTAGGCTCATATACTTTCAAAGCAACAATTTCTTGGAATTAAATATGATTCACAACTACTCATATAATCAAATCAATTTGGAATTTCTGATAAGAACACACTTCTTCATCCATCAAAATATAATCTACCATTTAAAATATTACCCAATATTTGAAGGCAAACAAGGAAGACAAATTCCACTTACTCACATTCAATATATAACAATAATAATAATAATAATAATAATAATAATAATAATAATAATAGTATGATATCACATAAGCACATATTAAATAATTTAACTGAATTCCACTTACTCACATTCAATATATAACAATAATAATAATAATAATAATAATAATAATAATAATAATAATAGTATGATATCACATAAGCACATATTAAATAATTTAACTGGGGTAAATAAATTTTGAATGGACATAAATCTTACCTCAAAATTTCAAAATCAACCTCATGAACCACCTAAAATTGAAGGGTCAACAAGAACGGATTTTTTTTTTTCTCTAGGGACTTCAAAATATATAGATATAGCTAGGAATAATTCTATACTCATAGAGAAAGAGAGAGATGGTGAGAAATGAAGAAGGAGAAGAGCTATATTTATAGGCTCAAGAGGGAGGTATCTCATCATCCACTAATTAATTTGAAATAATTTTAATTCAATTTGCTTAATGGTGATGGGTGTAACTCCAAATCACTTATCCAATCATCCAATCCAATAATAATAATAATAATAATAATAATAATAATATAATATATACGTACATACTAATAACCCATCCTGCCACATATATATCTATATATATACACAATATATATTTATATGATTATAATAATAGTAATAATAATACTAATTACAATAATAATAATAATAACAGTAATTAAAAATATATTTGTAACTCCCAATTACCTCTTAAAGATAAGATATTTATACATATTATATATATATATATATATATATATATATATATATATATATATATATATATAT
>NC_044921.1:27260051-27270148 GCF_003576645.1 Ipomoea triloba
TATATATATATATATATATATATATATATATATATATATATATATATATATATAAAATAAAATATATTTTATTTTTTGGCATTTGTAACATATGTATAAATATATATACGTACCAACCATATATCATTTAGATACTAATAGTAATAATAATACTACTAATAGTAATAAAGGAGTATACATATACATACGTACCAAAATAACAATAATAATTAATGATGATGATAATAATAAAGATTCAAATGGATTTCAAAGGAACAAGAGGTTCTGATGGCTTAATGGTTAAGATCTTAAAATTCTAAAGATAAGGTTTAGGGTTTGAAACTTCACATAAATATTAATTTTTTTTCCTATTAAATAATTATTTTCCTTAGTAAAAAATCAGGGTGTCACAAGAAGTGGGGGAAAGATTGCTTTCTTGGCTAAGAACATCAAGAGGCTAATGAGGCCTATAAGAAACGTACCCGTTATGCATATTTTCCATGAGCAAAATCAAGTGGTCGATGTCCTAGCAAAGGTACGTAGCTTTGAATGGTACTAGTAAATGGTGTGAATTCAATAACCCTCGTACCGAAGTGAAAAAAAAAAGGAATAAGGTGCAAATTGGCCACTAATGTAACCTAAAAGTGCAATTAGGCCATGCATTGAACCAAAAAAATGTAATTAGGCCACTGAACACTCCAAATGTTTGCAATTTCACCTAATAACAGGTTACCATCTATTTCATCATGTTGCCTGATTAGGTGGATGGTGAGTTGGCATTTTAAAATAATTTTTAATAATAAACTATTAAAATAAAAAATTTAAATAATTAAAAGAAATATACTGGCTGCCAGCCGGCCACCCCTTCCCTCACCCCCTTCGTCTCAAACCTTTGTCTTTGGCGGAGACGAAGACATACTCTTCATCTTCGGCGGAGACGAATACCGGCTCTTCATCTCCAACTGGAGACGAAGGAGGAAGGGGGTAGGGGAAGGGGTGGCCGGCGACCACCCCGACGTTTTTTTATTGTTTTTTTTTAATATTTAATTTATATTTTAAAAATTTATTATTATTTTATTTAAAAATTTCAACTCACCATCCACGTAAGTATGTAACCTGATAAAATATATGGCGGTCGTTTACCAAAATGGAAAAATGAAAAATTTTCTTTAAAAAGAGAGAATTGGAAAAGTTAAAGAATGAAAAATGAAAAACTTGTTTACTAAATTTACTTTTTCAAATTCATTTTTTTTTGAAGATTACTTTTTCAAATTCATATTCCACCACCATTTTCCATATTTCTTAAGGATTTTGGAGGAATCAAAAAACAAGTTCTCCAAGTGGAGAGATTGAGATACATGCATGAATAGTAGTTATTGACTTTGAGATTCTAGGTTTGATTCTTGCTGACATGGAAAAATGTTTCCTTAATTACTACCTCCATCCCATTTTGTTTGTCTGATTCGGTTAACGAGGCTTGACTGAAGTTATTTTTAATTCATATTTTCATAATATTAAGTTTAGTATTAGTATATAAAATTTATATATTTAGAAACTACATTAAAAGTACTATTAAACACAAAAAATTAAATTTAAAAATAATTAAAAATTACTAAAAAAAATAAGAAATGAAAAAAAAGTTGGTTTGACCAATGAATAGTAAACCAGACAGGTAAAATGGGACAGAGGGAGTATTTATTTTTTTTTGCTCTTCTTCAATCTCACGCCCTCAATTAAATGGTTCTTGAGTTTTTCCTCCATTTCTTCGGCGCCTCACATTTAGATTTTATTTTTATTATTATTATTATTATTATTATTATTATTATTATTATTATTATTATTATTATTATTACTAGTACTAGTATTTTCGCCCGTGCGTTGCACGAAATGGATTTGTTATAATATTTAAAGAATATTTGGATCAATATACAATTATATATATTATAACATCAAATATTATATAGCGCAATTGATGAAATTGATTGGATCGATTATGTTTTCTAATGTTTTCCTAACTTGAATTAGAACAAATAATTATCCTATTACCCGTGCGTGATAAATTTTTTTATTATATATTGAGATAATAAAAATAAAGATGAAATTATAAAAACTTCTAATATTGAACGTGTACATTTATTTAATTATAAGATTAGTACAAAAGTATTACTCAATTAATTGAATAATATATGACTTATTTGTCTAAAATTATCTTTAAAAAAGATCTATAAGTAATATGACTTAAATAATTATATTATTACTAAAATAAATATGAGAAAATGAGAATTTAATTAATTATAATTATTATAAAAATAAATTCAACGACCAATGCTTAGCTTAATTACCGATGCTTAGCTTAATTACCATGATAGCTTAATTCATTTCTTTTTTTTTATTTTCAGTTAATTAGTCAATTATAATAATAGATCCACTGGTATTTTTACCTAATTTCTGTTCTATTTTTAATTAATGATGTAGAATATTATTATTGAAATATTTTCATTACATTTTTAATTTACCTTTACTATTGTTTAAAATTTAAAATTATTATTGAAATATTTCCTTTCCAAAGGTCAAGGGTTCGATCCTTGGCATCTGGTATGGAGCAGCCTTAAATCTCAAGGTCAGTTGTCCCACCCAATATAGGTGTCTACAATCCAGCGAGGGGTTAGCCACTGTGCCCGACGATGGAGACCCTGGGTTACACCCAAAAAAAATTATTAAAATATTTCCTTTCTAATTTTAATTTACTTTTAATATTGATAATGTAGAATATTATTATTGAAATATTTCCGTTTCATTTTTAATTTTCGTTCCATTGTTTAAATTTGTGAAAGATTTACGATTTAATTGTGATTTGATTTATTCTACTGTGTAATGTCATTGTGAAAAATTAAAATGCAATGATTTGATCATTCTTTTTCCGTTTTAATTAATTATGGATATTTTTTTAATTTTCGGTCAATTATTAATATTCATTTCCTTTTCCAATTGACATAATTTCTGTTCTCTTTTCTATTTTTAATTTTCAATCAATTATTAATATTCATTTCCTTTTCCAATTTACCTAATTTCCGTTCCATTTTTAATTGATGATGTAAAATATTATTGTGAAATATTTCTATCATAATATAATTACCATTGTTATTTATAAAAGTAAAGAGAGAATAGGCTAGGTTTAGGCAGTAGAATAAACTCTTATATTTCTCTGTGTGTATTCTTCATACACTGATACACAATTATATAGGAGAGAGGGAGAGACCTCCACAACCCTAATATTATATATTAGGTAATGATACACTACCATATAGAGTATTATATAATAGGTAATGATCCACTACCTAATTTACTCTACTATCTCTAACACTCCCCTCAAGCTGGAGCATAGATGTCAATCATACTGCAGCTTGTTACAAATATCTCACATGAGTGCTTTAGATTTGCTGCTAAAAACATTGCTGTTGTGATGCAATCGAATGGTCCCTCCAATGGATCCTCTTGTCACCAAAGCTGACAACGTCTGTTTAGTTGAACACAAAGCCTACTCTCATTCGGCCACCAAAGGTGTCAACTCGACCACAAAGCCTACTCTCATTCGGCTATCAAAGTTGTCATCTCGACCACAAAGCCTACTCTCATTCGGCTACCAAAGCTGTCAACTTGACCTTTGCCTACTATCATTCGGCCATCAAAGTTGATGCTACTTCTCTGATGAAGGAACGCCACCATCCCAATTAAACACCACAATGCACCTCCCACTCACACCATAGCATGACTCTAAATATGAGATGAATCCCATGACCAAAACAACACACAAACTAAACTTAGGACCAAATTGAATAAAAATACAACCCACAAAATAAACCAAACAAACAAAATCTACTGCCCAAACCCAACATATTAAAATGAACCCAAAACAAAACCTTCTAAACACACTAGCCCACTGTTTTGTTTAAGCCCATCCTTCTCAAGCTCACAAAACCCTTCATCCTTACTGTTGCACAGGCAGTGTCCATGTGCTCCAGTGAGCACTTTTGCAGATGTAGTTACCACTACTGCTGCCATAGTTACCACCTCTATATCCATCACCTCTGCTCCGTATCTAGCAACGGACGATAGCCAAGGAGAAGACAGAATCATTGTGCCTCCAATAGTTGCATTGGATCTGCTGCGTCGTCGAATGAGGGAGAGGAGAGGGTGAAGTTTGTGTTACTGGTGATTCGACAGTCGAAAAGAAACTGCAGATCGCAGTGGAGGTCGCCGGAGAAAAACAGAGGGAGAGAAAGAGGGACGAAGCTTCAAAATGGGCTCATCAAAGCTAGACAAACGACACCATTATCTGCCGGAAAACTCGCCGGAAATGGCCTTACGCGCCGGAGCGTAGTCGCCGGAGCTCCAGTCGATGGTGGCGCGTGGCGGCGCGTGAAGGCTCCGTTCACCGCGAAACTTCTGCCGGTTGCTCGCCTCTTTGCGCCGATTAATGCCCAATAGGCTCTGATACCATGTTATTTATAAAAGTAAAGAGAGAATAGGCTAGGTTTAGGCAGTAGAATAAACTCTTATATTTCTCTATGTGTATTCTTCATACACTGATACACAATTATATAGGAGAGAGGGAGAGACCTCCACAACCCTAATATTATATATTAGGTAATTATACACTACCATATAGAGTATTATATAATAGGTAATGATCCACTACCTAATTTACTCTACTATCTCTAACAACCATAATTACTAATAATGAATTATAATCAATTATAATTAATATTATTTTATCATAATAATTACCATATTACTAAAATGCCCCTACGTTTGGGCGGGAAATTTTGGAGGAGGATATTGCTTTTGTATATAGTATAGATAGTATAGATTATTATTATTATTATTATTATTATTACTATTACGACTACTACCAATACTATTATTATTATTATTAAACAACGGTGCAATAATATATACATATATATATATATATATATATATATATATATATATATATATATATATATATATATATATATATATATATATTATTAATTCTAAATAATATTTTTGTCTAAATGGTTGACATTACAAACATTTAGAAAGTAAAGTAATTAAGGTAATAACATTATTATTATTATTATTATTATTATTATTATTATTATTATGATTATGATGATGATGATGCATATACTGGATAATTGGAGACTATAACAATTATTTGATCATAATTTTGCAAATAAAGTTTGCAATTTTCTTGTTTATAAATAACATTATAACCAATAAACATAAACACATAGTAAAGTATGATTATTTAAGAGAAAATAAACATAAACACATAGTAAAGTATGATTATTTAAGAGAAATTAATTTATAATAAATGCCAAAGTATGATTATTTAAGAGAAATTAATTTATAATAAATGCCTCTAAATTTTGGGGGGAAAACATGGTACAAATTAGTGGATTTAGTGCAGAAGGAGAAAGAGTTGGCTCTATTTTTCAAGGTGAAACCCGATCAGGCCTTTGGAATCGTTGAAGTTTCATCCCACTGCACCTAAAGATAGCAATACATATCACTTTAGGCATCACAAATAAAAATGTATCACCAATGTAACCCCTCGGTTTTTCCGACAAAGTTAAGGTTCGAGAATATATATTTTTAAGCTATGACATTTATGAGAAGGTCTCTCGGTGATCGAATGAATTTTTTTTTTACTAGTCATTAATAAGCTGCGATCTACGTACCGGTCACGAACCGTAAAATTCTTAGGGATGTATATTCAGTTCGAATTTTCCTAGGAATTGGATTATTAAGTATGATACGATTAAGCCTGAACTTCTAGTTAGTTCAAGTAAAATTTTAAGCGGACTGTAAGGGGTAAAATTGTTACGAACCTTGTACCTATATTTCGCGAGATACCGAAAAATTCCCAATTTGAGTGATTAGCGACGGGATTATTTTTAGGATAATTTTGGTGTTAGAATTTTCCCGAATTAAGTAATAATCCTCCGAGCTTTCATCTGATTTAACCATAAACTGGCCAATTAAGTTGTGATCTTCTTAAGGACTCCATAGGGTATTGACAAGTGGCAACCAAATCTAGCCTAAGATTGGATCATTTAATGCTAGCATTAATGAGGTATGGTGCAATTGCACTTGATTACTTAGTCTTCAAGCCAAAACTCACATCATCATCTCTCTCATCCCCTCCATCCCATTTTCGAAATTACACCAAGAAGAAGAAGGAAGAAATTTGGCTTAGTCTTCCATTGTGATCAAGAACTCCTAAGCCTTTCTCCAACTCAAGTGTCTAAGTGTAGGTAAGATTTTAGACTTTGTTTGGTTAAAACCTTCTTAGAATTTAAGTGTAAACTAAAGGTGCATGAATATGTTGTTGTTATGGCGATATTTTAGGATCTTTGGACTCAAACGAAGGAAAACAACAACTCCTACGGTTTTCTTTAAAATCTTCCATCGAGGTAAGGAATCCCTTTATTTGGTTGAGGTTATTTGAAACTAGATAATTGATAGCTAGTTTATGCATGTATATGTTGTATTAGGTCCATATATGCCTATACTTGTGAAAATAGTGAAATAAAATTAAGCTAGTCTCTGGCAGTGACTTCCGAAAATTATTGGGAAATATTGGTAAGGTATTTTAACTCCATTTTTCTCAGATATGTAGTTCAATAAGTGTAGAACCCGCATATAAAATTTCATAATGATCGGAGTATTATAAGTATGGTTTTCGATTTTTTTTCCAAAACTGGTCCAGAGAGAGAAATTCTGGACAGCACACTGCCAAGGGCAAAAATGGAATTTTTTGTGTTTATTCGTGGATCAAAATGACCAAAAATTTTTACGGACATCAAGTACTATAAGTTGGGGTTCTACCATAAAAATTTCAAGTGAAAAAGAGTTCGGGAACTATTTTTACCGGCTCAATCTTTCGGACTGCGCCAGAAATTTTCTGGCAGTTTTAGGGTGGACGCGGCCTTGGACGCGCGTCCAACGCGCGTCCATCGACGCCAGAGTTACGGCGTCACGGCCGAAAGGCCGGACGCGCGTCCGCTGCGCGTCCGTGGGCGCCCAATTTCGGCGCCATTTGCCGAACGTGCGGACGCGGCTCGGACGCACGCGTCCGCTGTGCGTCCGCAGCTGCGGCCAGTCGCGAGTCCGCGCGACGCGGACTCGTTTTCGACTTGTTTTTGACCAAACTTTTCCCCGATGTTTTTAATCCCGAGTATTATGATGTTTTGAAAGCCTACGGGCAACCGGGTGGATTTTTGAAGACTCAAATATTACCTTTGTACATTATATCTCTTAACTTGGGAAATGTACACGTTATATGCATTGAGATGTATGTGTCAAATATGAGACTTATGTGATAAATGTGGAGTTGAAAGTGTAGGGTAGTTACACTTGATTTACTTTTGTGAAAGGATGTTAGTGGATCATCCAAATGTTTTGCAAAGGAAAAGGAGAATTTGTGAATTGGGTTAAAAGGAGAATTAATTTCCGAGTATTGGGATTGACCCAAGTATGTCCAAAATATTTTCAAGCAAGAAAGGGAAAAGAGTGGAAAAATGTTTTCAAACCTTAATTCTAGTAAAAGTCGTGGAGGACCTTGTTAACCTACGGGATAAAGATGAGCTTAAAGTGCCTATCCCGTATGGTAGTTATGTGTATGATCATTCATACTGTGAGCGAAGTCTATTCGCCGAGTACTATATCACCCGGAAGGAAAAGAACTCCTACGGGGGTGTGCACACTTAAGTATAGTCACTCTATGTTCGGGTAGGTGTCGTTCTTATGAACCTAGTGAGGCTAGCTAGGAATCATTCTGTAACACCCCAATTTTCACATCTGGGATTTATTACAAAATCCTAATATTACAATACGTTGCGGAAGCGTCTAACCAGCAGAAAACTCGGTGTTACCCAAAGGCCTCACACTTTCTATCTAGAACTAAGTGGAATTTTGGAAAAGTGGATGTAGTTACGCTGTAGCTACGGGAAAGNAAAACATTTTTAGTTTAGAAGTTTAAAAAAAATCATTTTCATATCCTTTCAGACAAGTTTGCAAAACTTTCATTTCCAAGAATTTCATCATTTGCAAATAGAACCGCAGCTCTAATGCTCATAATAATCTGAACCGCAGCCCAGAGTAACAATAATTTTCATAGTCAAAAATTCACTTAGTTTCCCCTGAGTAAGCACGAGGCTTTCTTTTTTTTTCATAACTCCATCTCTTCTCAGCGAATAGACTTCGCTCTGTAGTATGAATTGATCATACAAACCTCGGGCCATGGCATTTCCAGCCTTCCCGTAGGTCTCCTTATNGACATATTTCACAAATGAGTCCAATATTTGATATCGGCTACCTCTTTAGCCCCTGAAGGATTTTCAAACATCATTTTCTCAAACAATAAGGTTTTGACAACCTTTATATCAAAATAGCATACGTTTTTCAACGTAAGTTTTCATAAACATTTTTGGATACACTTCATATGTCCATCTCACACTTAAAATCAACCAACATCCTTAACTATCGTCCTCAACAACTTCCACTATGATCAACACCATTAGATCATAACTTGAGGATATTGTACGTCCAAATATATATAAATTCTAATAGGTAAGGTCATTGCCTAACCATAACCCAAAAATCATGAGATTATCATTTAATCTCTATCATTAATCCATGTCCTTAGCATCACCTGATCACCATTAACTCACTAACTACCTCACAATTATCACTAACACATCCATAATCATACTAAGCATAATTCAGAAAATTTCAGCTTGGCGCAGTCCGAAAGATTGAGCCGGTAAAAATAGTTCCCAAACTCTTTTTCACTTGAAATTTTTATGGTAGAACCCCAACTTATAGTACTTGATGTCCGTCAAAAGTTTTGGTCACTTTGATCCACGAATAAACACAGAAAATTCCCTTTTTGCCCTTGGTCCGAAATATTTTTCTCTCCGTCCAGTTTTGGGAAAAATTCCGAAAACTATACTTATACTACTCCGATCATTATGAAATTTTATATGTAGGTTCTACACTTGTTGAACTACATATCTACAAAAAATGGAGTCAAAATACCTTACCAATTTTTCCCAGTAAATCATGGAAGTTGCTGCTAGAATCTACCCTGATTTCCTTTCACTATTTTCACAAGTATAAGCCTATATGGACATAAATACAACATATACAAGCATATCCAAGCTATGAACATGTATACAAAAATATCCCCAAAGCTCCAAAAACACCATATTTCAACCAAAATCAATTATCCAAATTCAAGTGACTAATTCCAACTTAAGGGAATTCCTTACCTCAATAGAAGATTTCTAAAACCGTAGAAGCGTTAGATCTTTCCTTGAATCCAAAGTCCCTAAAACATCACCATAATAACAATATTTTTCATGCACTAATATTAACACTTAAGTTAAAGCTTAAGTCTTAGAAGGAATCGAACCGAACAAAACCGAAGTTCTTACCTATAGTAGAGCTCTTGGAGTTGAAGAAATGCCTAAGTGTTCTTGGATCACAATGGAAGACTAAGCTAAAATAATTTTCTTCTTCTTCCTAGTGTGTTACACGAAAATGAAATGGAGAGTAGGAGAGAGATGAGATGATCTTGTTTGATATTGTTCTTGAAGACCAAGCAATCAAGTACAAAGCCTCCATACCTCATTAATGTTACATTAAATGGCCAAATCTTAGTCTAGGATTGGATTTGCCACATGTCATCACCCCATGGATCCCTTATGAAGATATCAAATCTAATTGGTCAGTTTATGCTTAATCCAGATGAATGTCCGGAGGATTATAACTTAATTCGGGAAAATTCTAATACCAAAATTATCGTAAAAATATTCCCGTCGCAAATCACCAATTTTGGGAATTTTTCGGTATCCCGCTAAATTTAGGTACAGAGTCCGTAACAATTTATCCCTTACAGTCCATTTGAAATTTTTCTTGAACTAACTAGAAATTCAGGCTTAATCGCATGATATTAAATAATCCCAATTCTAGAAAATTCGAACTGAATCTATATCCTTAAAATTTTCTCGGTTCGTGACCGGTGCGTAGTTCGCAGCCTATCGATAACTAATCCTTAAAAAAAA